>NC_090729.1:56053887-56055846 GCF_036898095.1 Palaemon carinicauda
CTCTGGAAGCTGGCAGGTATTATACTACTGCGCTGGCCCTTTCCCTTAGATCTCCCTTAGGCTAAGACAGAGTTCTTGGCTACGGGTGATCTGTCACTAAAGCAAGGTCGGCAGGACCCTCTTGTCCCTTCCCCCTCTATCTCCGTAATGGCCTAGCCATTACTGTACTGTACCTTGCCGGCCGGCAGAGCTGGCCGGCAGGGGTATTACTGTACCATATGTCATTCTACTTCTGGACCTAGTATAGGTTGGGATTTGGATTGACTAAGCCCATTGCCGGCCGGCAGAGACGCTGGACGGCAAGGGTCTTATGTTTTCGAGTGCTGCCCGGACCTCTCTTGGTCCCTCATCCATGCCTGCCGGCAGAGCCGGACGGCATTGGTCAAGGAAGCCTGAATTAAGTTTCTCCCCTTCCTTATATGCACTCTTTCGGTTGCCGGGCTGGGGGGGTTGTGTACACTCTTATCCCGGCATCCATTCTATTTTCTTCTAGTGCTGTACCTGTCCCGGCAGCCGGCCTATGAGGCCGGCTGCCGGCCTATGAGGCCGGCAGCCGGGCAGGGGTAGTCTTCTGGTTCTTTTGCTGCCGGCTGGCATCGGTCTTGTACCTTTGCCGGCCGGCTTATGTCAGTCCTTGTCTGCCGGTCACCAAGAGTGTGGCCGGCAGCTGGGTACTACCTTGTGTAGTTGCTGGCCGGCAATCATTGCCGGCCAGCAACTACACAAGGTAGTACCCAGCTGCCGGCCACACTCTTGGTGACCGGCAGACAAGGACTGACATAAGCCGGCCGGCAAAGGTACAAGACCGATGCCAGCCGGCAGCAAAAGAACCAGAAGACTACCCCTGCCCGGCTGCCGGCCTCATAGGCCGGCAGCCGGCCTCATAGGCCGGCTGCCGGGACAGGTACAGCACTAGAAGAAAATAGAATGGATGCCGGGATAAGAGTGTACACAACCCCCCCAGCCCGGCAACCGAAAGAGTGCATATAAGGAAGGGGAGAAACTTAATTCAGGCTTCCTTGACCAATGCCGTCCGGCTCTGCCGGCAGGCATGGATGAGGGACCAAGAGAGGTCCGGGCAGCACTCGAAAACATAAGACCCTTGCCGTCCAGCGTCTCTGCCGGCCGGCAATGGGCTTAGTCAATCCAAATCCCAACCTATACTAGGTCCAGAAGTAGAATGACATATGGTACAGTAATACCCCTGCCGGCCAGCTCTGCCGGCCGGCAAGGTACAGTACAGTAATGGCTAGGCCATTACGGAGATAGAGGGGGAAGGGACAAGAGGGTCCTGCCGACCTTGCTTTAGTGACAGATCACCCGTAGCCAAGAACTCTGTCTTAGCCTAAGGGAGATCTAAGGGAAAGGGCCAGCGCAGTAGTATAATACCTGCCAGCTTCCAGAGCACCAAAGCAAGGAAGGCGTTGCAACTCCCAAGGGAAGATTTATCCTCCCCGAGAACAGCAACAGGACTTAGTCTGGTCGATCACACAAGAAGGAATCATAACTACAGAAACCTTCGACAGTGACCTAAGGGAGCTCAGCTCCCTTTGTAAGTGTTAGGTCAGCGAGGGAGACTCTGCCCCAAGCCAAACAACACGGACTCAGACTAAAAACTCTGTTGTTCTGACCCTCTTTGAACCAGACTCTGCTGGAACAGGAAGGTACAGTAACACCCTAGTATAGTTTTATCGAAAATAAATTCGGAAAAAACCACTTAGGGATAAGCCCAAGGCTTAAACAGAGGGAAAGGGATTGCATACCTTCTCCGAAGAAAAGAAAGCAACCGGGGAGTATGATAAAGTATACTAAGGCTCCATAAGCAATTAGCCTAGGCACCAAGAGAATCGATTACCTAATTCACCGAAACTCTCACGTATACAATCTTGGAAATATTCCACACAGTCTAACATGTATAAAATATAGCATAAAGCTTCAATAAAATTTTAATTACACTCG
>NC_090729.1:56061346-56063846 GCF_036898095.1 Palaemon carinicauda
GTGTTTCATAGAGAATAGGTTTCCCCTCATTCTCAAACATAAAATCAAACATCGCATCTGGAATTTGTCTTAATCATTTGTAGCAAAAGAAATACTATTGTTATATTTCTTTTCTTAAAATGTTGATTATTTAAGAACAATATTTTTATATTCAACGAGCTTCAATTATTAGGCAATTAAGAAAAATTACAAAGAATAACCTCTGAGATTCCTTAAACAGAAGAAACGTTCTTTGTTGCATTATTATTACTATTACTATTATTATTATTATTATTATTATTATTATTATTATTATTATTTATCTTATTATTGGTATTATTATTATTATTATTATTATTATTATTATCATTATTATTTTTATTATTGTTATTATTATTATTATTACTATTATTATTAATATTATTATTATTATTATTATTATTATTATTATTATTATTATTATTATTATTATTATTATTATTATTACTACTACTACTATTATTATTATTATTATTATTATTATTGAATAGGAACAAACAGTATTTAACTTGCATAATGTTATACGTTTAATACATATTTTCAAATATTATTTACAGTATCGCACCTTTTCTTAAATGGAGACGTTCGGAGAGTAACCAAACACAAGCCATCCGTATGGATTATCTGTGTAGGGATTAATATGCTTCATACCAACCACGATACAATATTTTTTTTTCATTAAGTGTTTTACACAATTCTTCTCATTAATTTTTGCCGGATACTCGCTCTCTCTCTCTCTCTCTCTCTCTCTCTCTCTCTCTCTCTCTCTTTCATGTAATTTCTGTATATTACAGAAACTGAAGCAGGTTCATTGATGCAAGCTGTCATCATACGACACGGATATTACAGATATTACGCAGAAACTTTGCGGTACATTTTATGCTTTGAATTTTTTTTTTCTTAATGAAAATAATATCAAACGAAAATTGATTTTTAAAGGACTGTCAGTGCCGATTCTGGATTTCGGGTTAGGTATTGAGAGAAATATAATTGTTTTTGAGGAAATGTATATTTTACACAAATTGTTCAATGTTTTTTTTTTTTTTTTTTTTTTCCAGAAAGCTTATAAACAAAATAATATTCATTACGCTTGATGTTATGGTAGCCGGGAAGTAGTGTCCTTGCCTGGTGATGGCTAGACAAGGGTCCGAGTCTCGCTTGAATTTTTGAGTTCATTTGCTCACTGCATCCTCACCATCCTTTTGAGCTAAGAATGGGTGATTTGGGGGAGCCTGTAGGTCTATCTGCTGAGTCATCAGCAGCCATTGCCATGCCCTCCTTGTTCCTAGCTTGGGTGGACAAGGGTCTTAAGCACTAATCATATGTATATATGGTCAGTCTCTATTGCATTGTCCTACTTGATATGGTAATGTGACTGTCCCTTGACTCTGCCATTCATGAGCGACCTTTAAACCTTTAAACGTGCAATTACTCTAATGTATGTTGCATTAATTAACGAAATATATTATTGGGCTGGATTTTTTTTTTTTTGTATTTTAAATTAGTTCCTACATTAATTACTTTGAGATTTTTTCTTTTTTATCAATGGAAAAAAAATCAATGCGAGAAAGTAGAAATAAAAGTTCAAGAAAATTAATTGTTTTATGCACGTTATTGTTTTGATATTTATCCATATTGACTCATTAGGGGTAATTTGAATGAATTACTATCAATTGTGTCACCTGGTGGGCCGGGAAGTAGGGGAAAACTTGCCAGTAAGTGACTGATGTCTTGCCAGGTAAATCCTGAACTGAAGATAGGCAGTTAGGTACCGACTTCTTTTATGGCTTCTGGTAGAATGATTTGAAGCATTCTGGCCTTTCTATAGAAGGGGCCTGGGTTCGATCTCAAGTATGAGGTAGAAATTCATGTTTATTTGACCACGATACTGTATTGATATTTATATCCTTATTGAATCATTAAAGGTTATTTAATTAATTACTATCAATTGTGTCACCTGGTGGGCCGGGAAGTCGGGGAAAATTCGCTGGTAAGAGACTGATATCTCGCCAGGTAAATTCTGAAGTGCAGATTAGAAGTTAGACTCCAATTTCATTCATGGCTTCTGGTGAAATGGTTGGAAGTGACTGGCCTTTCATTAGAAGGGGCTAGGTTCCGATCTCAAGTATGAGGTAGAAATTTATGTTTATTTGACCACGATACTGTGTTGATATTTATCATTATTGACTTATTAAAGGTAATTTAATAAATTACTCGCAATTGTGTCACCTTGTGGGCCGGGAATTCGGGGAAAATTTCGCTGGTAAGAGACTGATATCTCGCCAGGTAATTTCTGAACTGCAGATTGGCAATTAGGTTCCGACTTCTTTTATTGCTTTTGGTGACATAGTTGGAAGCGACCTGGCCTTTCATTAGAAGGGGCCTGGATTCGATCTCAAGTATGAGGTAGAAATTTGAGTTTATTTGATCAAGATACCGTGTTGATATTTATCCTTATTGACTCATCAGGGGTAATATAATG
>NC_090729.1:56068846-56076346 GCF_036898095.1 Palaemon carinicauda
ACCATCCTAGTGTAAACAATACCATGGCTAAAATTTTAGCAATGCTCACCAAACTTTTATTAGAAAAATTAAACACAACGTCCACAAGGGCTTATTAACATACTCTTTTTCATATTTGGGCAGTAAATCATGAACATTGCCTCATGAACTTATCATAATGAATTATGATTGGGATTAATTGAATCTTAAGACACCTCTCAGGAGATTTTCAAATTTGTATAATTGAAGAAAATATACAATACCATGTAAACCTGGAAACTTTTGTTTCCTCAGAGCACTGAGCTAATGCAGTCAGCACTCAAGAGATTAGTAATGGCAGAGAGATAAAAAGAGAAAAAGATAATTCACACGCTTCGTTTTTCTGTTTCTTTTTACGATTTGAGGTTCGGAAAAAAGGAATGGCTCATAATTCCTTTGAATGCAAGTCAGTATACATTTCTCTTCCTATCACAACGATTTAAGTTTTTTTATTACCGTAATTGTTACATATTATCAATAAAAATAATTTTGATGATAGACCACTCTCTCTAAACCATTCAAATTATCAACAGTGGAGAACCATACACAAGAATAGAATTAGATAAAGAAACTAATCTAGATTATATTTAAGTTAGGAGAAAATCTGAGAATATTAAAAAATCACAATAGACAAACCACCTGATGTATAAACCAAAGCATCGACACAGAACATCTTCACGTTGATTAATATTTGTAAATTGTTATTTGTGACAATTCATGCATCTTTATTATTATTATCATTATTAAAGTAACCTTTTTTCAATGTTAGGATTCATGTTGTACTTTTCGTTAATTATTGAAAATAATAAAAAAAAAAATTTAACATAGAAATCTTTAGTTGTACAAATGAGATAAAAGAAAAATTGGTTCCCCCTCTCAAAAATTGGATGAATTTAACGTGATAAAGAAATCTCCCACAGCCTTTATTTCTTGTTTTTTTTTTCTTTTTTCCTGGGAGTTTTCCGTAGGATATCGTACTTAGAAATTACAAGAGTTTTCTGTCATAGTGTTGGAATTTTGTATATCATCATTCCTTAAAAAAGGAGTCATCAAAATAAATGAAAATATATTTAGAAATCTTAACAGCTTTTCAGAGTACGGAAAATATTCTGTTCCATATCAATAAATAAAAATATAAATCTTTATAAGCTACTGTTGTAAATTATCGCTAAAAGTCACTAAGTGTCTAATTAAAAATTTTCATAATTTGCAAATTACATGGAATTGAACATATCAGCATTATGAGTTACCCGAATACATGATGATTTCCTGATTAGAAAGTTATGAAATTAGAATGGACCAGAAAATTTTAAGGCAATAGGTGATTTGAAATACGAAGCAGGATAATCCAATTATAAGTAATCACCCCCCTTTCTCTCTCTCTCTCTCTCTCTCTCTCTCTCTCTCTCTCTCCCCCCCACATAATGTAACTAAGGTCTATTATTATTGTTATCATTATTATTATTATTATTGAAAGAAAAATTACAACCCCAGATGGGAAAGTCAGATGCTATATGCCCAAGGGCTCCAACAATGAAAAATAACCCAGTGAGGAAAGTGAATAAGAATATAGATAACCTACAAGAGAAATAATGAATAATAAAAACAAAAGATTTCACTAATAGTAAAGGTATTAAATTAGATTTTATTATATATGAATTACAAAAATTTCAAAAGAAGCAAGAGAAAGAGAAAAAGGATAGAAAGGCGTTCCTAAATGTCCCCTCAAAACAAGAGCACTCTAATCCAAGACAGTGGAAGGCATGGTGCAAAGACTATGGCACTACCTAAGTTTAGAGAATAAAGGTTTGATTTTGGAGTGTCTTCTCCTAGATGAGCTGCTTACCATAGATAACAAGTCTCATACCTTTACCAGGAGAAAAGTAGCCACTTAACAATGACATTGCAGTTAGTAACCCCTTGTGCAAAGAAAAATGTTTAGTATTCCCAGTGTTGTCAGGTGTATAAGGAAAGAGTAGCATGCAATAAAAATATGCCCGAGTATTCGGTGTATGTATAAAAAAGGACAAAATATTCCGTAACCAAAGAGAGGGATGCAATGTAGCTGGCTACTGTATGGCCAATTAATGGACACAATAATTCTCGCTTAGTAGTATCTCACTGGGTGGCTTGTGCCCTGACCAACCAACTACCTTTAATAAAAACTAAAGATCAAAGTTTCTGAGTAAAAAAAAAAATATCATACTGTGTAGACGCAACCGTAATGTCTTAAATGTTTGCATGAAGACCACGAAGATTGCAATAGAGTAGACAACATTGACGAGGTCTAGGACGTACTGGTCTTAGATTTTGCGAAATCTCTCCAGACAGCATAAAAAATAATGATAATAATGAAGAGACATCATCCTTAGAAACTAGATAAACAAGAAAAATAACAAAAACAATATGTACAGATATATAAATAAAGTGATTGATCAAACCCATAGAATATAGAAAAAAATTGAAAAAACTGGTCAACATGGGGGAGCCTATACACCATAAAAGGCTAAATACCCCCCAGAATAGTAGCTTCAACTGAAGTTAGGACATTAAGGATGGTTTCGAGAAGAAAAAAAAATAGATGAGATAAAGACCACCTCTTGATAAACCACCAGGCATCCATGGCCATTATATTCAGCGTATCCAATATACCATTTATAAAAAAAAAAAAAAAAAAAAATAGGGGGATTAAGAATAAGATGTAATAGTGTGCTCGAGTGAACTCGCAAGCAAGAGTGTATGTATGATAAAATTTTTAATAATTTTATGAGGCGAACTCTTAGTTTGGGTTATTCATGATACCATCAAATAGCAAAATGGTTCATCCATCCATCCATATACCAAGGCACTTCCCCCAATTTTGGGGGGTAGCCGACATCAACAAGAAACAAAACAAAAAAGGGGACCTCTACTCTCTACGTTCCTCCAGCCTAACCAGGGACTCAGCCGAGTTCAGCTGGTACTGCTAGGGTGCCACAGCCCAACCTCCCACATTTTCCACCACAGATGAAGCTTCATACTGCTGAGTCCCCTACTGCTGCTACCTCCGCGGAACTGCGTCACAATCGCTCGCCATTCATTCCTATTTCTAGCACGCTCTCTTGCCTCTCTCACATCTATCCTCCTATCACCCAGAGCTTTCTTCACACCATCCATCCACCCAAACCTTGGCCTTCCTCTTGTACTTCTCCCATCAACTCTTGCATTCATCACCTTCTTTAGCAGACAGCCACTTTCCATTCTCTCAACATGGCCAAACCACCTCAACACATTCATATCCACTCTAGCCGCTAACTCATTTCTTACACCGTTCTCACCCTCACCACTTCGTTCCTAACCCTATCTACTCGAGATACACCAGCCATACTCCTCAGACACTTCATCTCAAACACATTCAATTTCTGTCTCTCCATCACTTTCATTCCCCACAACTCCGATCCATACATCACAGTTGGTACAATCACTTTCTCATATAGAACTCTCTTTACATTCATGCCCAACCTTCTATTTTTTACTACTCCCTTAACAGCCCCCAACACTTTGCAACCTTCATTCACTCTCTGACGTACATTTGCTTCCACTCCACCATTTGCTGCAACAACAGACACCAAGTACTTAAACTGATCCACCTCCTCAAGTAGCTCTCCATTCAACATGACATTCAACCTTGCACCACCTTCCCTTCTCGTACATCTCATAACCTTACTCTTACCCACATTAACTCTCAACTTCCTTCTCTTACACACCCTTCCAAATTCTGTCACTAGTCGGTCAAGCTTCTCTTCTGTGTCTGCTACCAGTACAATATCATCCGCAAACAACAACTGATTTACCTCCCATTCATGGTCATTCTCGCCTACCAGTTTTAATCCTCGTCCAAGCACTCGAGCATTCACCTCTCTCACCACTCCATTAACATACAAGTTAAACAACCACGCCGACATCACACATCCCTGTCTCAGCCCCACTCTCACCGGAAACCAATCGCTCACTTCATTTCCTATTCTAACACATGCTTTACTACCCTTGTAGAAACTTTTCACTGCTTGCAACAACCTTCCACCAACTCCATATAACCTCATCACATTCCACATTGCTTCCCTATCAACTCTATCATATGCTTTCTCCAGATCCATAAACGCAACATACACCTCCTTACCTTTTGCTAAATATTTCTAGCATATCTGCCTAACTGTAAAAATCTGATTCATACAACCCATACCTATTCTAAAACCACCCTGTACTTCCAAGATTGCATTCTCTGTTTTATCCTTAATCCTATTAATCAGTACTCTACCATATACTTTTCCAACTACACTCAACAAACTAATACCTCTTGAATTACAACACTCATGCACATCTCCCTTACCCTTACATAGTGGTACAATACATGCACAGACCTAATCTACTGGTACCATTGACAACACAAAACACATATTAAACAATCTCACCAACCATTCAAATACAGTCACACCCCCTTCCTTCAACATCTCAGCTTTCACACCATCCATACCAGATGCTTTTCCTACTCTCGTTTCATCTACTGTTCTCCTCACTTCCTCTATTTTAATCTCTCTCTCATTCTCATCTCCCATCACTGGCACCTCAACACCTGGAACAGCAATTATATCTGCCGCCCTATTATCCTCAACATTCAGCAAACTTTCAAAATATTCCGCCCACCTTTTCCTTGCCTCCTCTCCTTTTAACAACCTTCCATTTCCATCTTTCACTGTCTCTTCAATTCTTGCGCCGGCCTTCCTTACTCTCTTCACTTCTTTCCAAAACTTCTTCTTATTCTCTTCATATGACTGACCCAGTCCCTGACCCCACCTCAGGTCAGCTGCCCTCTTTGCCTAACGTACCTTGCGCTTTACTTCCACCTTTTTCTCTATATATTTTTCATACTTCTCTATACTATTACTCTGCAGCCATTCTTCAAAAGCCCTCTTTTTCTCTTCCACTTTTACCTTCACTCCTTCATTCCACCATTCACTGCCCTTCCTCATGCTGCCTCCAACCACCTTCTTGCCACATACATCACTTGCAATCCCAACAAAATTTTCTTTTGCTAACTTCCACTCCTCCTCTAAATTACAAGTTTCTCTTACTCTCACCTCGTCATATGCCATTTTCAACCTTTCCTGATATTTACTTTTTACCCCGGTTTTATTAGCTCTTCAACCCTCACTAGCTCCCTTTTACATCCACCCACTCTAATCCCCCACTCTTTTGCTACAAATAATTTTCCTTCCACCAAAAAATGATCAGACATACCGTTAGCCATACCCCTAAACACGTGCACGTCTTTCAATCTTCCAAACATTCTTTTAGTTATCAACACATAATCCATTAATGCCCTTTCTACTACTTTTCCATTTGCCACTTTTACCCATGTATACTTATTTTTATCTTTCTTTTTAAAAAAGCTAGCACTTATTACCATCTCTTGCTCAACACACATATCTACCAGTCTCTCACCACTCTCATTTTCACCTGGTAAGCCATACTTCCCAATGACACCTTCTACCTCTCCAGCGCCCACTCTAGCATTCAAGTCACCCATGACAACTACATAATTCCTTCTACCCAGTCCTTCTACACACCTAGTTAATTCATTCCAGAACTCATTCCGCTCTTCTTCACTTTTCTCACTACCTGGCCCATACGCACTGACAAACGCCCAACATTCCCTACCCAACCTAACCCTTACCCACATTAACCTAGATGATATCTCCTTCCATTCCACTACTTTACTTGTCATCCATTCACTCAGCAATAAAGCCACACTCTCTCTTGCTCTTCCCCTTTCAATCCCAGACACTCTACCAGACATTTCACCAAACATCACTTCACCCTTTCCTTTCATCTTTGTCTCACACAAGGCCAATACATACATCCTTCTACTTCTAAACATACTTCCAATCTCACATCTTTTACTCTCTATCGTACTACATCCACGCACATTCAAACACCCCAAAACTAGAGTGCGGGGAGCAGTCACTCTCCCCCCAGCTCCATCTCTTTGTTGCGGTCTCACAGGATTCTTTATACAGGAGAGGGGGTTCTCAGCCCCCTCGTCCCGTCCCTTTTAGTCGCCTCTTACGACACGCAGGGATAACGTTGGCGCTATTCTAATTGTTTTATGCCCCCGCGGCCACAGGGTTCATAAGAAAAAAAAAATCATAGTCTTGATTTGAAACAATGATCTACGTTTTAGGATTTGATTCGATTGTAATAATAGCTAAATAGATAACTATGGATGTAACAGAATTTCGAAAATAAAGACGGAATGAATAAAACTAAATGATTTATTGACCAACCATGAAAAGAAAATTATATTATCTTATATTTCTTTTTTTATTTCCAGTAGTGAAAGAATTATAGAATAGAGAAACAAACTATATGATTAAAAATACACTAAGACTAAAAGTCTAGTATGATAATAAGAACAAGCATATAATTTATCAAAAATACTAACTTTTATAGGTCATAGAAAAATGGGCAAAATAACATATAATAAAATCATGGATCTTATCCAGTAAAGTTAATGAATAGTGTGAAAATTAAAGCACACACACACACAAACACACACACACACACACACACACACATATATATATATATATATATATATATATATATATATATATATATATATATATATATATATATGTGTGTGTGTGTGTGTGTGTGTGTGTGTGTGTGTTTGTGTGTTTTGTGTTTATAAATACGAGTGTCTACATAATCATTATTCTTTCATAGATATTTTATACATACTATTTTCCATGATAATTTTATATCGGAAATACGATATATTAAATTTTTATATAACGTAATGATACCAGCAGTGTATTATGTATTCAACGAAAGTAAATTGATATTTTTCCTTGCATTAGAATTCAATTTCACGTGAATCTTCAAGGAAACTTCTTATAATTTTGTAGAGTAATGATAATCTAAATTCAAGACAACTATTTTATATAATAATTGGTTTTAAGTCGTTACTCTTTCCTCTGAAAAAAAGTTTCTGGTATATTAATCAGAAGGGATTCTTAACAAAAAGATTCCTGGAACTGGCGTTGAAGAATTTCAAGACTGAAAAATCCTTGCTTTTGCGAACAGCAATACTGCTTGAATATGAACGATTCCATCTGGAACTAGAATCTGCTCAGTTCGTCTCAGGGATTATTATATATGTTTTACCAGATACAGAAGTTGATATCTGAGTGTTGCACTGAAAATAAGGAAAATTTTCTATTCATTTCTGTATCTGTATTAAATTTTCTAGCTCTTATGAATGTTGGTGATAGAATTTTGTCTAGATAGAACTATTAATTATCTTAGTTTTTTAGTTATTTTTTTAAACCATAGAATACATGCTTCAGGAAGCGTCTCAGTCATCTGACGGCATATCCTCTTTCATATAATTCCGTCTTTTATGTTCGACCATACATTCCCTCAAAAAACTTACTGCTATAT
>NC_090729.1:56088846-56098846 GCF_036898095.1 Palaemon carinicauda
CATAATTGACATATAATTCATGTATACCCGCGTCATTAGAATAAAGGCTTCATCATAGGTAAATGTATCTTAAGATACTCAATTCACTCATGAATTGGCTCCTCATCCAACATCCCACTTTTCTGAAGAACAAACTGAAAGTCAAGCATAGGAAGTGCACACATAAGTCTCAAGAGGTACTTTTCCTGGATGGCTATGCCATTCTGTGGACTGTACATTAGCCTACACACCCAGGCCAGGTATAAGGTCTAGTCAATGTTACTTTTACTAGTCTTATAAATAATCTTTTCCAACAGATATGCTCGCTGTTGTATTCGATCGTTAAACTCCATGAGTGTCAAATCAACCTGTTGTACAGCAAGGTCAAAGTGTTGTGTACAAACTATCAAAAGAGTCACTAATCCTAAAGCAAGAAATGGTATTGAATGTCACTGCAAATAAACCACAAAGCGTACAAATAATCGTCACCAGATTGTGCAATGTGGACGTTGCTCCCAGCATGAAACTTATTGTCACAGGATCTTATCCATATCCTATACATGTTGGAGTTGGAAGGCAAGATACTGTAATGACACTTGAGGAGGCAGATATCATCAAGACATATATAATCAGTGAAGCTGCAGCAGGGTACACTCCACTCAAAGCAGCTTCTGATGACACTGACATACTTCTATTTCTT
The DNA here is from genome assembly GCF_036898095.1 of Palaemon carinicauda. Taxonomy (NCBI): domain Eukaryota; kingdom Metazoa; phylum Arthropoda; class Malacostraca; order Decapoda; family Palaemonidae; genus Palaemon; species Palaemon carinicauda. The sequence continues at coordinate 56,089,526 of NC_090729.1, forward strand.
GACTACCACTTGCATGCTCGGAGCAAATAAATCCTAACGCTTCAACTATTCATGGAATCTTGCACAAGATATCGAACAATTATTATCATTAATATAGTTGTTAAAAATCACGCTTCAATTCTGCCCAACCTTCTTGCTGCACATTCATTAACTGGCTGTGATAGTGTTTTGTTTTTGTCCGGAATTGGCCAAGCCACACATCTCAAGAAGTTGGTAGCATTTACCGGTGAACTGAAGCTTCAATATATAGCACGCCCACAGGATGAATTCATCAATTCACACTTGGAATTGGTTTCAATCCTATAAGGACAAGAAACATTTGGTACACTGAGTGAGACGAGAAGCAGTATCTTTACAAAGTAGATAAGCAGAAAAAGACAAACGTCACCAAAGCAGAAAAGTCTGCCTCCCACAATGGCTGGCTTCAAGCTCCACTGTGAACGAGGTTTCTATGAAAACACTGTTGATATCTGTAGGTATGCCAGTACCCCCACAGAATCTCAACCTACTGGAGTTAGGGTGGGAGAGGAAGGCGTCACAACTGCAGGTATTACGCATATTTCTACGTCAACTAGCTGGTCCAGACGAAGTTCTCAACCTGGTGAATTGCCAGTGCAGAACCCGTTGAAAAAATCTCTTTTTCCCTGCACCACTTAAGAATTCACTGGCTTGGTCTAACTTTTGCAAATGTAGGGGATAGGCAACTTGTGACAACATTATGAAATATTCAGACAACAGCAGTGATGAAGAATGAATGAGTATCAAGAACTACATCTGTGAGGAGTTTTAATGTGCTACTATGATGTACTGAAATTAAATTGTTTTCAAGCATTATATATATATATATATATATATATATATATATATATATATATATATATATATATATATATATATATATATATATATATATATATATATATATATATATATATATATATATATACATATATATATATATATATATATATATATATATATATATATATATATATATATATATATATATAAATGACCTTCGATTTTCGAGTCAGTCTTATGTTGCCGAAAACTAGTGATTAAAAAAAAAATTATCTTGTATCTCCGAACGACATGCCTTGAAATTAAATGTGTGTGTGAAGAAAAGAGGGACAAACTTCATACTCAAGAAGCCAGATAATTTATCAAATGCATTTTCTTATGCATTGTTAGAGTAACCATGTCGATTTCAGGTAAAACCTCCTAGATTGGACAAATAACCCAGGAGTGGAATGCTTGGAGGCTTAAGTAGTATCAAAGTATCATTTTATTGTTCACGAATCATACCAGGAGGTTTCAAACAGACAAAAAGTAGGTACTTATCATTCAATTTACTTTGCTGAAGGACAGTCAATATGGTGAAAATGACTAAGATTTAAGTTCTTTTTATTCATTTATGTATATATACGTATATATATATATATATATATATATATATATATATATATATATATATATATATATATATATATATATATATATATGTGTGTGTGTGTGTGTGTGTGTGTGTGTGCGTATATGTACATATACATATACACACATTATATATATATATATATATATATATATATATATATATATATATATATATATATATATATATACCTATATATATATATATATATATATATATATATATATATCTAAAAATAAACATATATATATATATATATATATATATATATATATATATATATATATATATATATATATATATATATATATATATATATATATATATATACGTATATATATATGTTTATTTTTAGATATATACATATATATAAATATATATATATATATATATATATATATATATATATATATATATATATATATATATATATATATTTATATATATATATATATATATATATATATATATATATGTATATATATATATATATTTTTTTTTTGGGCTCAAGCCATGTCGTCCTGATGGAAGTTCCTATAGGGTAGCTTCCTAGGGTATATTACGGCGATATTCCCAGAGAATTTACCTTAAGGTACCAGAATTCTAACTCCTGGAGCGAGTATCCCTCGTGAAAGGGATATCGCGACATATCAGAGGACGTATTCTAGACACGTCACATGGCAATCTACATCCTGGACGGAGATTTCGTCTCGTAGGAGGTGATTGGCGAGATACGAATTCGGGAAAGAAAAAGGGGGAGCCGCTCCCAAGGCTTCCCTATCCCCCGATTCGTATGCGTGCCTGGCGCCAATCCTGGCGCCATCTGTATTCCTTTTCGCGTAGCTTAACAACTCGGTGTTTTTTCCTGTTTTTCTCGCAAATCTTGGATTTATTCTGCTTTTCATGGCTTCTCCGTCTTAGTCAGCCTCTGATAAGTTGAGTATAGTGTCTGTTATGTATAAATGTAGGCTCTTGGTAAAATTTTGAATGATTAATAGGATTAATCTTTGATACAAGAGCCGTAGCCTACCAGAGGCGTCTTGGACGCTGTCGCTCGCTAGGTATAAGTTAGTTAGTCAGAGCGACATTCTTGGTTGTTTTGCTTTAATAAATTTTAGCTATTTAGCATTACATAGGATTTCCTTTCGTGCTTAGTATTATTTGGTGAAGTATTCGCCATTCTGGCCTACGCTAGGCCATGTAGCCTAGTCGTTTGGTCCTAGTACTTCATGCATGATTATGGTTTTTCCGAGTGTAATTAAAATTTTATTGAAGCTTTAGGCTATATTTTATACATTTTAGACTGTGTGGAATATTTCCAAGATAGTATACGAGTGAGTTTCGGTGAATTAGGTAATCGATTCTCTTGGTGCCTAGGCTAGTTGCTTATGGAGCCTTAGTATACTTTATCATACTCCCCGGTTGCTTTCTTTTCTTCGGAGAAGGTATGCAATCCCTTTCCCTCTGTTTAAGCCTTGGGCTTATCCCTAAGTGGTTTTTTCCGAAATTTATTTTCGATAAAACTATACTAGGGTGTTACTGTACCTTCCTGTTCCTGTAGTATGGTTCAAGAGGGACAGAACAACAGAGTTTTTAGTCTGAGTCTGTGTTGTCTAGCTTGGGGATGAGTCCCCCTCGCTGACCTAACACATACAAAGGGAGCTTAGCTCCCTTAGGTCACTACTGAAGGTTTCTGTGGATATGATTCCTTCTTTTGTGATCTACCAGACTAGTCCTGTTGCTGTTCTCGCGGGAGGATAAGTACTTCCCTTGGGAGTAGCAACGCCTTCCTTGCTTTGGTGCTCTGGAAGCTGGCAAGTATTGCTGGCCTTTCCCCTTAGATCTCCCTTAGGCTAAGATAAGTTTCTTAGCTGCGGGTGATATGTCACTAAAGCAAGGTTGGCAGGACCCTCTTGTCCCTTCCCCCTCTTTCTTCATACTGTACTGTACGTCGTTCTACATCTGGACCTAGTATAGGTTAGGATGTGGAATTGACTCAGCCCCTTGCCGGCCGGCAGAGCTGGCCGGCAGGAGTCTTACTGTACTGTACGTCGTTCTACTTCTGGACCTAGTATAGGTTAGGATGTGGAATTGACTCAGCCCCTTGCCGGGCGGCAGAGCTGCTGGCCGGCAAGGGTCTTATGTTTTCGAGTGCTGCCCGGACCTCTCTTGGTTCCTCATCCATGCCTGCCGGCAGAGCCGGACGGCATGGGTCAAGGAAGCCTGAATTAGTTTCTCCCCTTCCTTATATGCACTCTTTCGGTTGCCGGGCTTGGAGGTTGTGTACACTCTTATCCCGGCATCCATTCTTTATCTTCTTCTAAGTGCTGTACCTGTCCCGGCTGCCGGCCTATGAGGCCGGCAGCCGGGCAGGTGTAGTCCTCTGGTTCTTTTGCTGCCGGCTGGCATCGGTCTTGTACCTTTGCCGGCCGGCTTATGTCAGCCCTTGTCTGCCGGTCACCAAGAGTGTGGCCGGCAGCTGGGTACTACCTTGTGTAGTTGCTGGCCGGCAGCCATTGCCGGCCAACACTGGCTGTTACCGGCCGGCAGTTGCTGCCGACCGGCACAGGCATTTGAACCAGAGTGCTGCCGCCTTATAGCTGTTAAGTAGTATACTTTAAAGCTAGTTGTGGTGTGTGCCGGCCGGCAAAGGCAGGCCGGCACACATCCCCCTATACTGTACTAGTATTCTTCTGTATAGCATATACAGTAAGAGGAAAACTATAGTAAGGGTTTTGGTACAGCACTGTGTCTTCTAACACTATTGTGTTTTCTTGCACACCCCTTTGCTGTTGCCCTCAGATAGGAAGCTGAGTTCTTCCCTGTCTATTATCCAGGATTTTAAAATCATTGCTTAGGTGTGAGCTCCACCTGTTTCCTCTGGAAACCTTGCATTGGTTACTCTAGAAGAGATAAACCATTTTTGATTTTATTATCAGGAAGGCTGCAACAATGGGTTGTGAGGGAAACACAAGTGTGTGTCTTTCCTTTCTGAATTGTTATGCTATACTATGCATATCCAGTGATACATAGTTCACTTGATACTCATGGAAATTTCTTCTCTTTACAGAAGGACACTCCGAAGTGGGGAAGTGCTTTCTGCAATGTCAGCAGCAAGATCCTCTGCGGACATGAGTTTTGTAGGAGACACGCAGCATACGCTGTCTCCAAGGATGATCTCAGGTATTGGGACCCTCAGGTATGTACTGTGTGCACTAACCTGATTTCTGAGACATTTAAATAGCTAGGAAGAAGCTTCGTACCTGGGTAAGGGGCTTCCAAAAGAACACTTCTGGCCCTTATCTTCCAAGTGAGAAGATGAGGGCGTATCCTTTCCCTAAGGCATCAGCTGATGCAGTGATTCCCCATCCAGGTGGATGCTGAAGTCGCGGTCGCGATGCAAGACATCCAGCTAGATGACAGGATGTCTGATGTTGACGGGTGTCAGGAGGAAGACCTCCTGGCAGAAGCCCAGGATGAAGTTCAAGCCCCTCTACATCGGCCGGTCTCCCAGTAGAGCTGGGACAGGCCCTCTCTTCTATTGTTGGAATGATCCAACAAATGCAGAAGGAGAATCAGGAGAAGGCGGCTGCAATGGAACTGCGAATGCAGTGCCTTGCAGAATCACATGGGCCCCAGAAAAAGCTCAATGTGAAAAACCTTCCCTTGTGCTCAGATGCTAACCCATGGAGGTACGCTGAGCACATGCCGATGACAACTGGAAAGATCGTCATCTCGGATAAGCTGAGCTCAGTTCCCCTGGAGGGTGGAATTCTGGCCCAGCAAGGCATCATATCCGGACTGTTATGTCCGGCTGAGGAAGGAACCAGCTTCAAAGGAGGAGACAGAGCCGAAGGAGGTCATAGTGATGGACCATGCTAAGGCTCAAGCTCTACTTTCATCCTCGATGAAAGAGAGGGGCTTCTCTAACTCAAAGGTAGCTGCATTGAATAGGAAGCTCCCTTCCTTTGTGTCCTCGCCTACTAGAGCCTTCCCCTTTTTACAGAAAGGGTTTCTGGCTGTACTAAAAGCAATCGAGGCCGTCAAGTCTTGCCCCTCCCTAGAGGAGTGTAAACCCTTGTCGCTGGCCCTGCCTATGGACCACAAAGACTGGAAGGACGTCCATCTCACGTTCTCAGTGGGAAAGTTGGAGGCTGATATTGCCGGACGTCAGTTCGGCAAGGACCTCCCTAAGCTGTCTGACTTTCTTTTGCGAAGTGAGTTCGATACAAAAGAAAGACTGACTGCCTCAATGTCTCTTCAGACTACTCTCGAGACGATGGCAAGTGACCCCAAGGTCCAGGAAATGTTCATGGTAGTGGCCAAGCCTCATCTGGCCACAGTGACGAAGGACCTTTATGGCTTCGTCAAGGCAAAGAGAGCTTGTAGGGAGTTCGTGTTTACCTCGGCTACGGTGAGGCACGAGCTAAAGAAACTAATCTCCTCCAACATTTGGGGAAAAGACCTTTTCCCTACCGACTTGGTCAAAGAAGTTGTTGATAAAGCCGCCTTGGAGAATAGAAACCTTCTCCAGAAATGGGGCCTGGCTATCAAAAGAAAGTCTTCCCCGGATGAGGGTCCTCAACCAAAGAGGAAGACTATGAGGACTAGGCTACCGTCTCGGCCAGCCAAGCTTCTTAGACAGCAACAGCAACTGCAATTGCCATTGCCCCCAGTGCCCCAGATCGTGGCAGAAACCCCGACCACCTTTCAGTGGGTACCCCAGGCCGTGTCGACACAGTCCACGGCATTCACCCCAGCGTTCGAAGGGCAGTCTACTTCCTTTCGAGCAAAGCCTAGAGGAGCAGCCAGAGGCTCGTCTAGACGCCCCTCAAGGGGAAGGGGATTCAGGGGTGGTCGTGGTCAGGAAGGCAAGACCTCAGGACGGCAGTCCAAGTGAGGTGATACCGGTAGGAGGAAGACTTCTGAAATTTCGGGATCGGTGGACCTTCGATCCCTGGGCCCACAGCCTACTCAAGAATGGACTGGGCGGGAGCTGGTACACCACTCCACCCCCGTGCCTTCGGTTTTCCAACACTCCACCCCCGTTATGGAGGAGTACGTTCAAGAACTGTTGGAGAAAAAAGGTGATCCGAAGGGTGAAGCCCATCAATTTCTAAGGGAGGCTGTTTTGTGTTCCCAAGAAAGACTCGTAAAAGCTCAGAGTCATTCTGAACTTGTCGCCACTTAACAAGTTCATAGTGAATTGCAAATTCAAAATGCTAACACTAAAACACATAAGGACCTTACTGCCCAAAAGGGCATATTCCGTCTCTATAGTCTTGTCAGACGCCTATTGGCACATTCCAATTAGCCATCGACTCTCCCCCTACCTAGGGTTCAGGCTACAACGAAGACTATACGCCTTCGGAGCCATACCATTCGGGCTAAACATAGCCCCAAGGATTTTTACGAAGCTTGCGAGCGTAGCTCTCAAACAATTTCGCCTAAAGGGAATTCAGGTAGTAGCCTACCTGGACGACTGGTTGGTGTGGGCAGCATCCGAGACAGAATGCTTGCAAGCTTCCAGTCAAGTGATCCAGTTCCTAGAGTACCTAGGCTTCAAGATCAACAGGAAAAGTCTCGACTTTCTCCATCTCAAAAGTTCCAGTGGTTGGGAATCTACTGGGACCTTTTGTCACACCGTTTCTCCACCCCGGCGAAGAAAAGGAAGGAGATAGCGGGTTCTGTCAAGAGACTTCAAGATTCCGAAAAGATATCAAGACACGAGCAGGAGAGAGTACTGCGCTCTCTCCAGTTTGCTTCGGTCACAGACCCAGTGCTAAGAGCACAGCTAAAGGATGCAATCGGAGTTTGGAGAAGTTATGCATCAAACGCGTGAAGAGATCTGAAAAGACCAGCCGCTTCGGCTAAGTACTCTTCTCAGGCCTTGGTCCCAAGCCAAACATCTAAAGAAGTCAGGTTCTTCTTCAGCCACCTCCCCCGTCGGTGACGATTCACTCAAACGCCTCGAAGGAGGGATAGGGAGGTCACTCTCATCGGAAAAAAGTCCAGGGGACTTGGTCCAGGCTATTCAAGACCTTTCACATAAAACTTTCTAGAAGCTAGGGCAGTGCTCCTTACCTTAAAGAAAGTCTCCCCGCGTCACTCGATCCACATAAGGTAGTGATAGACAGCGAGGTAGTTGTGAGATACTTGAATCGACAAGGATCGAGGTCACCACCTCTCAACCAGGGGATGTTGGCCATCTTCCGATTGGCGGAAAAGAAGAAGTGGCACCTGTCGGCAGTTCACCTTCAAGGAGTCCGCAATGTGACAGCGGACGCTCTATCCAGGTCCACACCGATAGAGTCGGAATGGTCCTTAGACGCAGGATCATTCTCTTTCATTCTGAATCAGTCCCAGAACTGCAGATAGACCTCTTTGCGACGAAAGACAACAAAAAGTTGCCCCTGTACGTGCCCCGTACGAGGACCCCTTAGCGGAAGCAGTGGACGCGATGTCCCTCGACTGGAACAGATGGTCCAATATTTATCTGTTCCCTCCTCACAACCTTCTGTTGAGGGTCCTCAACAAACTGAGATCCTTCAAAGGGTAGCGGCAATAGTGGCCCACAAGTGGCCGAACAGCGTGTGGTTCCTCTTGGCATTGGAACTGTAGCTGAAGTTTGTACCACTACCAGATCCAGTTCTGACCCAGCGAGTCCAGAAGTCAACTGTCTGCGCTTCATTACAGAAAACCCGGACCCTGCAGCTCATGATTTTCTCTCCCTAGCGGTGAGAAAGGGTTTCGGGATTTCGAAAGCCAGTATAGACTTCCTTGAGGAATATAAGTGCAAATCTACTAGAAGGCAATATGTGTCATCTTGGAGAAAATGGGTGGCCTTTTGTCAAGGCGAAGATTCCGCAGGAGATCTTGATAGACTTCTGCTTATCTTTTTTCTCCACCTCCATGGTCAAGGGTTGGCAGCGAACACGATTTCAGCGTGTAAGTCTGCTTTGACAAGACCCATTCTATATGCCTTCCAGGTCGACCTAGGTAACGAGATCTTTAATAAAGTCCCGAAAGCCTGTGCTAAGCTCAGACCTTCAGCACCTCCAAAGCCCATTTCATGGTCTTTAGACAAGTTCTTCATTTCGCTTCTCTGTTGAGCAATGAAGAGAGTGCGTTAAAGGATTTGACACAAAAAGTTATTTTCCTATTTTGCACTCGCGTCCGGGGCCAGGGTTAGTGAGATTGTAGCCTCTCGAGAGAGGCAGGTCGTGTTCAGTTCCTGGATGGGGAAGTTCTGAACCTGTTTCCGGATCCTATGTTTCTCGCTAAGAATGAGTTACCCACCAACAGGTGGGGTCCCTGGAGAATCTGCACTCTGAAAGAAGATGCATCTCTATATCCAGTAGAATGCCTAAAGGTCTATCTTCATAGAACTTCAGACTTCAAGGGTGGTCAACTATTCAGGGGAGAAACATCAGGCTCAAATCTATCTCTGAATCAACTCAGAGCGAAAATCACATATTTTATTCGCAGAGCGGATCCTGACAATACACCCGCAGGTCACGATCCGAGGAAAGTTGCCTCATTCTTAAATTTCTTTAATTGTATGGATTTTGAACATCTCCGTTCATACACTGGCTGGAAGTCTTCCAGAGTGTTCTTTCGCCACTATGCAAATTAAGTAGAGGAACTAAAAGAGATCTGTGGTAACAGTGGGTCGCGGTGTTAACCCTACTGTTTAACTCTGCGAGGAACAGTGGTCTTAATTATGACGATTAATTCCAGGGTGAGTGTGTAGTTACATACTGTACTACAAACTAAGTGAGGGCACTGTGTTGCCCATCCAGACTGTTCCATTTCCGAAGGTGAACCTAGCATAAGTGCAGACATGTGTGCCGAGCGTTTCTAACGCTAATGTCATTGATTTGTAATAC
>NC_090729.1:56103846-56128846 GCF_036898095.1 Palaemon carinicauda
ATGGTGAGGAGTAAATATAATCCAATAACAAATGTCGTGCCCTTCAATGTTGGAGGCTCAGAAACACACTGAGGAACCATCCTCAAAAAAAGCCCCTCCAAAACTCCGTTCACGCAGGAGCGCAGCCACGTAACCAACACCACTTGAAAATATAAAACAGCCGTTAGTCCATTATAACCACTAACATAACCAACAGTGAAAAGACAACCAATTAAAGCAGGAAAACAATAAGTCTACAGTATATTTAACCTTATACATCTATAAAACTTGAATAATTTAGAAATATATAGCAATAATATTACAATATATACATATATATATATATATATATATATATATATATTTATATATATATATATATATATATATATATATATATATATATATATATATATAAGTATATATATATATATATATATATATATATATATATATATATATATATATATATATATATATATATATATATATATGTATATATAGTACATATATATATATATATATATATATATATATATATATATATATATATATATACACATATATATATAATATATATATATATATATATATATATATATATATATATATATATGTATATATATATATATATATATATATATATATATATATATATATATATATACACATTATATATATATATATATATATATATATATATATATATATATACATATATATATATATATATATATATATATATATATATATATATATATATACATATATATATATAACGGATTTTGAGCGAAGCAAAAAATCTATTTTTGGGTAAGGTAGCCATATCGTCCTGATGGAAGTTCTTAATGGGTAGTTTCCTCGAGTATATTTAACTACAGAGATATTCCCAGAGAATTTTACCTTAAGTTTTCCAGAATTCTAACTCCCGGAGCTAATAGCCCTAAGTAACTCTAACAGGGATATCGCATAATATCAGAGGACGTATTCTTGACGCGCCACATAGTAATCTTCACCCCGAACAGTATTAACGCTTCGAGGGGTTACAATGGCAAGAATCTAAAAACAAGAATGAAAGGAGAGTCCTTCATAAGGTATGTCTCCTATCCCATTTCGAGTGTGTATATGATGATGATGGCAGTGCAATCTTTAATCCTTGTACCGATACACGAGGTGCTACAGATACTGTATTATAGGGAGGGGTCAATAGGCCCTTTTACAATAAAGGGAAGGGTGGGTCCATCAGGACGATATGGCTACCTCACCCAAAAATAGATTTTTGGCTGCGCTCAAAATCCGTTTATTGTGCTAAGACCATGTCGTCCTGATGGAAGTTTACCAGAGCATTACTCTATATGTGGATTCTCAATCAGTACCGTACTCTCAAGAAAGTATTTTCCTGGTCCGTCTAGACCTAGACACCTATGATGTTACCGTCATACATCATTTCATCTAAGCATGAACTATGTTAGTGCTTCCTGCCCCCTACAGGGAAAAGTCGTACTAGACTCTGGAAAAAGTCTCGAGGAGTACATATTAACTATCGATGACAAAATGACAAGCTTGTATAGTGGTCTCGCCCTATACATTATAAAGCAAAGTTTGTATAAGAGTCACCAATGTCAGTATGAATTCCTGACATCTCCCCCAGTGTGTCTACTCTTATTAAACTATCGGATAACAGCTGTATCCATATAGGAACAAATTTTGCATCTCTACTACCATCCCCTTAGGGTATAACGTTAATCCTTCCTAAGGAATGGTTAAAACAAGTGGATTTTTGCTCGAAGAAAGGAACAATCTTAAAAGACATTCCATGTTAAAATTATCCATATTTTAAACTTAATGCTCAGTACATTTCTAATAAAATGAGTGTGGGCGAATGAACTAGTCTATTAAAAATTTAATAAACATATATATCAGTCAACATTTATAAAATTTATAAAATGTAAAAAATATCCATTGAAGCATAAAGAAAACAGTAAACCGAAAATATTGTTTCGTCTAAAAGGAAACAGATTTTCCACTTTAAACGAATTATTAATAATATTGATAGAGTCTGTATTACTGTTTCTTTACACTAGCGTAAGAAACGTTTGGCACAAGTGTCCGTATTATGCTTTAGTTCACCAAAGTCAATGGAACAGTTCGTATGGACACGTTAGTGGGCTATTATTCAGTGTGTAGTAACAGTCTGTGACTACACACCCACCCTCTTAATTGGGTTGCTCCACTTGCTTCGCAGAGTGCATAAAGAACACCTTGGATGACTACCAGCCGGTGTACGAACAAAGATGTTCAAAATCCATATAATTAAAGAAATTTTATGGAAGAGGCAACTTTCCTCGGATCATGACTTGCGGGTGTACTGTCTGGATCCGCTCTGCGAATAAAATAGGTGAGTTTCGCCCTTAGTTGTTTCAGAGATAAATTTGAACCCGAGGTATCCCCTCTGAACAGCTGTCCTCCTCTAAAGTCTGAAGTTCTATGAAGATAGACCTTTAAGCACTCCACTGGACATAGAGATACATCTTCCTCCAGAGGGCAGATTCTCTAGGGACCCCACCTATTGGTGGGTAGCTTGTTCTTGGCAAGAAACGAAGGGTCTGGAAACGGATTCAGTTCTCCCCCTTTCAAGAACTGAACATGGCCTTCCTCTCTCATGAGAGAGCTAGTGCAAATAGAAACATAATTTTTTGAGTTGAATCCTTCAAAGCACACTCCTCATTATTCATTATTGATGCAAATGAGGAACCTTATCTAGTACCCATGAAATAGGTCTTGGAGGCGCTGAAGGTCTAAGCTTAGCACTGACCTTCAGAATTTTTTTAAAAATGTCGTTAGAAAGGTCGACCTGAAAGGTATATAGTATCGGTCTTGTCAAGGCAGACTTGCACGTTGATATTGTGTTGGCTGCTAAACCTTACTTATGAAGGTGAATGAAGAAAATAAACAGAAGTCTATCAAGATATCTTTTGGTTTCTTCGCCTTGACAAAAGACACCCACTCTTCCATGATGACTCATATTGTCTTCTGGTAGGTTTGGACTTAAATTTCTCCAAAAAGTCTATACTGTCTCTTAATATCCGGCAGCTTTTTCTCATCGCTAGGGAGAGAAAATAATGAGATGCAGGTTCCGGGTTTTCTGTGATGAAGCGAAGACAGTCGACTCCTGTACTCGCTGAGTCGGGGTTGGATCCGGTAGCGGTACAAACTTCAGTCGTAGTTCCAATGCCAGAGGGAACCAAACACTTTTTGGCCACTTGTATGCCCCTATTGCTGCTTTCCCTTTGAAGGATCTCATGTTGAGGACCTTCAAAAGGAGGTTGTGCGGAGGAAACAGGTAAATCCTGGACCATGTGTTCCAGTCTAGGGACATTGAATCCACTGCTTCCACCAGCGGATCCTCGTACGGGGACACATAACAATGTGTTTACTTGTTGTATTTCGTCGCAAAGAGGTCTATCTGCAGTTCCGTGACTTGTTTTCAGATGAAGGAGAACGATCCTGCATCTAGGGATCATTCTGACTCTATCGGTGTGAACCTGGATAGAGCGTCCGCTGTCACGTTGCGGACCGCTTGAATGTTAACTGCTGACAGGTGCCATTTCTTTCTTTCTGCCAAACTTAATATGGCCAACATCACTTGGTTGATTTGAGGCGATCTTGACTTTTGTCGATTCAGGCATCTCACTATCACCTCCCTGTCTAGAACCAATCCTATGTGGGTCGAGTGGCGGGGAAAAGCTTTCTTTAGTGTTAGAAGTACTGCCATGGCTTTTAAAAATTTGATGTGAAATGACTTGAAAAGATTGGACCAAGCTTCCTGGACTCTCTTTTGGTGAGAGTCGCCTCCCCAGCCTTCCTTTGAAGCGTCTGTATGGATAGTAACTGACGGGGGAGGAGGTTGAAGAGGTACGGATATCTTCATTTGCTTGCCATTGGACCACGGCTTGTTAAGCGTTCGCAGTCGAGTCAGTAGTGGTCTCATCAGATCTCTTCGCGCGTTTGATGCGTATTTTCTCCAGACTCCTGTTGCATCCTTTAGCTGTGCTCTTAGCACTGGATCTGTTATCGAAGCAAACTGTAGAGAGCCCAGCACTCTCTCCTGTTTGCCTCTTGATATCCGTTTGGATTTCAATAGTCTCTTGACAGATCCTGCTAATCCTTTCCTCTTCTTCCCAGTAATGGAAAGTCGATGTGACTCCAAATTCCAGTGGATTCCCAACCACTGAAATTTTTGAGCTGGAGATAGTCAAGACTTTTTGATGTTGATCTTGAATCCCAGATGTTCCAGGAGCTGGATCACTATCTTAGATGCTTGCATGCATTCTGTCCTGGATGCTGCCCACACCAGCCAGTTGTCCAAGTAGGCCACTACTTGGATTCCCTTTAGGCGTAATTGATGGACGGCTGCGTTTGCAAGCTCCGTGAAAGTCCTTGGGGCTATGTTTAGCCCGAATGGTATGGCTCTGAAGGCGTAAAGTCTTCTTTGTAACTTGAACCCTAGGTAGGAGGAGAGGTGACGATTAATTGGAACGTGCCAATAAGCGTCTGACAAGTCTATGGAGACGGTGTATGCCCTTTTTTTGGCAGTAGGGTCCTTATGTGTTGAAGTGTGAGCATCCTGAACCTGAAATTCACTATGAACTTTTTGAGTGGCGACAAGTCCAGAATGACTCTGAGTTTTCTGAGTCCTTCTTTGGAACACAAAACAACCTTCCTTGGAACTTGATGGACTTTACTTTTCGAATTACTCTTTTCTCTAAGAGTTCTCGGACATATTCTTCCAGAACGGGGGTAGAGTGTTGGAAGAACTAAGGAAATGGAGGTGGAGGACTGTTCCAGCTCCAACCCAGTCCATTCATTATTAGGCTGTGGGCCCAGGGATCGAAGGTCCAACGATCCCTCAATAGATGTAGTCTCCCTCCTACTGGAAGCATCTCACTTCTGCTGTTGTGGACCTGAGGCCTTGCCTCCTTGACCGCGTCCTCCCCTGAATCCCCTTCCCCTTGAAGGGCGTGTAGAAGAACCTCTGGCTGTTCCTCTAACTTTTGATTGAAAGGAAGAAGTCTACGTTTCAAAAGCTGGCTTAAAAACCGGTGACTCTGTCGCCACTTGTTGAGGTACCAACTGGTACGTGGTTGGAGGTTGTGCAACTATCTGAGGCACCGCGGTCGCAGGAAGTTGCTGTTGTTGCTGTCGGTAGGGCTTAGCCGGCCGAGAGGATAGCCTAGGCCTTTTTATCTTCTTGGGTTGGGGACCCTCATCCAGAGAAGGCTTTCTCTTAAGGTTTAAGCCCCAATTTTGGAGAAGGTTCCTATTCTCCGTGGCTTTGTCTACTACCTCTTTAACTATTTCGGTAGGAAAGAGGTCTTTACCCCTTATGCAAGAGGAGATCAGTTTCCTCGGTTCGTGCCTCACCACAGCCGATGCGAACACGAACTCTCTACAGACTCTCCCAGCTTTAATAAAGCTATAGAGATCCTTCGTAACTGTGGCCAGATGGGTTTTGGCCACTGCCATGAACATGTCCTGTTTCTTGGGGTCACTTGCCATCATTTCTAACGTCGTTTGCAACGACCTCGATGCCGTAAGTCTTTGTTTTGTCTCTTGCTCTCTGCGCAAGAGAAACTCCGACAGCTTTGGAAGTTCCTCACCAAACTGATGTGCGGCAATATCAGCTTCCAACTTCCCGACTGAGAAGGTAAGGTGAACGTCCTTCCAGTCTTTTTGGTCCAATGGTAAGGTCGGGGATAACGGCTTGCATTCCTCCAGGGAGGGGCATGGTTTCCCTGCCTCCACCGCCTTCAATGCTGCCTTATATCCCTTTTCCATGAGGGGAAAGGCTCTGGTTGGAGAGGCCACAAAGGAGGGAAGCTTCTTACTCAAAGCTGGCACCTTTGAGTTCGTGAAGCCCCTCTCTTTCATCGAGCTCGCAAGTAACGCCTGTGCTTTACTATGGTCAAGGACTAGGACCTCCTTCGGCTCCGTTTCCTCCTTTGAGGCTGGCTCCTTCCTACGACGGACATAGCAGTCCGGGTAAGAGTCTTTGTTGGGCCAAAGTTCCACATCTTCCAGGGGAATTGAGCCCAACTTCTCCGATATAACAATCTTCCCGGTTGTCATTGGCATGTGTTCGGCATACCTCCAAGGACTGGTATTCGAGCACATAGAAAGACCTTTCACATTGGGTCGCTTCTGGTGCCCACGTGATGATGCGAGTCTGCGTATCTCCCGTTTAACGCAGCTTCCTTTTCATCATTCTTCTTTTGTATTTGTTGAATCATTTCAACAATAGAAGTAAGAGTCCTTCTCAGATCATCTGGCATAGCAGACGATGTAGAGGGAACAGGTTCTGGTGCCGGAGCCGATGTAACCGACACCTCGTCGATTTCTTTCTCTTCTATTTCTGGAGCCTGGGTCAGCTCCTCCTCCTGACCTTCTCCTAGAAGATCCTTCTCCTTATAATCCGACACTTCTGACATCCTATCGTTCAATTGGATGTCTTGAAGGGCGGCTGAGACTTCAGAATCTACCGGATTCTGGACGGTTGGTATCTCCTCATGAGGCTGAGGGATGACTGCATCAGCCGATACCTTAGGGGAAAGGTAGGCCCTCATCTTCTCGTTTGGAAGGTAGGGGCCTGAAGTTTTTTTCTGAAAACCACTCACCCAGATTCGCAACTTTTCCCTAGCAGCATCCCTTGACTCCGCCAACTTAGGGGTGTCAAATGCCCCAGTAATCAGGTTGGAACATATAGTACATACCTGAGGGTTCCAATACCAGAGATCACCTTTGGAGACTGCGCATGCTGCGTGCCTCCTGCATAACTCATGTCCACAGAAGTTCTTACTGCGGACATTGCAGAACATACTCCCGCACTTTGAATGATCCTCCTGTAAAGAGAAGAGAATCCATGAGTATGAAGTGAAGGCTTTTCACTTATTATTAATACATGTAGCTTCTACAGTAAAGCTAGAAAGGAAAGAAGGAAAAACACATACTTGTATTTACTGCCCAGCCAACTGCTGTACCCTCCCAAGATATTAAAACTAAGGTTAATTATATTCTAGAATACCTTATAAATTTTCCTAAGCGGAAAGTTAAGGTGTAACTCACACCTTGAAATAAAGTTTTAATATACGGGATAGAATGAATACAGAAAGAACTCACTTTCTATATACTGTACGGTCTCAACAAAAGGCTGTACAAGATAACATCAAGTATGTTGGAAGAACTTTAGTGTTACAACAAACTCTAAACTGTAGTTATATCAATGCAGTGTGTACTACACCACAAATATAGTAACTACTGTACATCACATGCTGTCCTGCCGATTGGCACGCGCCGGCCGGCATTTACCCTTATATAGTTCAAAGGTATGCTACCTGTAACTAATGGGCGGCAGAACACTGGTTCGCAAATGTGTGCCGGCCGGCAATCACTGCCGGTCGGCAACTGAAAACACTAGCACCCGGCTGCCAGCCGCTAATCATAGTGGCCGGCAGATCTCGGGATGTGTTTCTACTGCCGGCGGGCAAAGGTAGCGATATCCATGCTGGCCGGCAGTTACTACGAACCAGAGAACTTCCACCTACCCGGCTGCCGGCCGCTAAGCCGGCAGCCGGGCCAGGGGCACAATACACTAACAAGAGAAACAGTATGGATATAAGGTTATAAGGCGGCCTTGCTGTACAACCTTCCACCCAGAAAGAGTGAACATATGGAAGGGGAGAATGTAGCATTCAGGCTTCCTAATATCCAAAGCCTGCCGGGCTCTACCAGCAGACATGGAAGGGAGACCAAGGGAGGTCTGGGGTTCACTCTGTAGAAGAAAAAGGGTCTCTGCCGGCCGGCACGTTATTGCCGGCCGGCAGAGAGCTGAGCCGGTCCCACATCCTAACCTACACTAGGTACAGATGTAGGACTGCGGCCAAGAGATGTGATGGCTAGGCCATCACTAAGAAAGAAGGGGGAAAATGGATAAGGGTCCTGTAAACTTTGCTCTAGTATGAGACATACTCAGCGGTTAAGAAAGCTCATCCTAACCTAGGATTTGTCTATTTTAGAGGAAGGTTGGCAATACTTGCCACCTTCCTCTATACCAGAACAAAGTTTGGTGTAGTTATTTCGCCAGGCTATGGAGAAAAACTCATTCCTCAGCCCGAGAATAACAACACAGGACAGTCTGCTAGACCACTAGTAGAGGAATCATTTAGTACAGATTCCTTCACATGTGGGCTAGGGAAGCAAAGCCTCCTGTGTCTGCACCTAACCTAGCAAAGGAATCTCATTCTCTATGCTAGGAAGACGCAGACCACAGACTAAATACTCTGATGTTCTGCCCCAACCACAAACAACCAGTCACTCTGGTTACAGGGTTAGGACAGGCATATCTTAGTATAGTTATACCTGAATAGTATTCAGATAGAACCACTAGGACTAAGCCTAAGGCTTACTCAGAGGGAGAGGGGATTGAACTTAGTCTCCAGAGGAGAAAAGAACAACCGGGGATGTGTGCAAAAGTATACTAAAGGCCCATGGGCTACTAGCCTAGGCACGGTGAGAATCGATTACCTAAATCACCGAAACTCTCTCGTATACAACTTGGCGAAGAAAATTCAACAATATCTTACATTATATAAAATTTTTGCCTATAGCATCAATAACATAACACACGGAAAACTTATATCATGCATAAAAGTACTAGGGCCAGACGCCTAGGCTACTCAGCCTAGCGAAAGGCAGGATCGGTTACCTAAATCGCCGAAACTGAATACTAACGGCATCATATAAGAATTCCTAGAGGAGCTAAATAGCTAGATTTATTAAAGCATAATAACCGGGAATGTCGCTCTGGCTAACTTAATGACTCATGCATAGCGAGCGACAGCATCCAGGATGCCTCCGGTTGGCAACAGCTCTTGTTTACGTTAATATCTCTTTTGATTTAATTCAAAACGACAAGAGCTTACATTTATACAAAGCAAAGATAATACTCAACTTTTGAGAGGCAGAAGAGGCCGGAGAAAGCCTCAAAATGTTGAATTATAACCAAAATTACGAGAGATCACAAGGGAAAACACCGAGTAGAAGAGCTACACGAAAAGGAATAAAGATGGCGATGCCGTCATCGTCATATACACACTCGAAATGGGATAGGAGAGATACCTTATGAACGACTCTCCTTTCATTCTCGTTTTTAGATTTTTGCCACTGTAACCCCTCGAAGCGTTAATACTGTTTGGGGTGAAGATAGCTATGTGGCGTTTCAAGAATACGTCCTCTGATATTATGCGATATCCCTATTAGAGTTATTTAGGGATATTTGCTCCAAAAGTTAGAATTTTGTATACCTTGAGGTAAAATTCTCAGGGAATATCACTGTAGTCAAATATACCCTAGGAAGCTACCTTTTAGGAACTTCCATCAGGACGACATGGCCTGAGCTCAAATATATATATATATATATATATATATATATATATATATATATATATATATATATATATATATATATATATATATATATATATATATATATATATATATATATATATATATATATGAATAAATGAGTGTAAATAAATATGAGGGATATTTTTACAGTCATCTTTTTATAGTTCATATCCAAAATATCCAGAAAGTTTTTACATGAAACTACTTCCAACCCTCTATTTGTAGAACATATTGCACGTCTTCTCATCACACCAAATTCCTGAATATGTTGATGCTTGTGTCGAAAGACATTTCCTTAAAATATTTTTCCTGACAGGTCATTTTTTTATGCAATTCCTGCAGTAATCGCTTCAGTTTTTAGGTCATACGATAATGTTAGACGTTGTATCATATTTTACCTAAAAATCCTCCAAAGATTACTTTAGATTATATGATCACTTTTTTTTTTTTAGTAAATTCTGTAATAATATAAAGATATGTACCTCGATATACAATATTTTCTCGGGTAAAAAAGAACACGAGGTATTATATCTATAAAACTATTAATACGTTTATATTTTTAATGTTTTTATTTTATAGGAAGTGTAATACCAAGAGTTAGTGAAATAATTATGATATACTAGATTCGTATGTCAAATATTAATTAATGTCTTCTCCTACAAATTCTGCAATAACTCTAGACGAGGTTAGCGTATCACATTATAGAGTGAAAACATCAAATGAATATAGTTATGATGGAACTATTGGTAAAAAGTTAGTCTTTATTGCAGTTGTTGTTGTTATGATGTCTAATGGGCAATGACTCTTTCCAGGAGGAGTAATTACAATGATAACAGATATGATCAGCCATTTTGCGAGAACTATATAAGTACTGCTGTATTTTAACAAAGGTCCATGTCGGTGTTTGAGTATACTGTCCTATGTTTATTGTTTATTGATATAAAGTTATATTTAATGATAAACTTGATCTCATGTCTCTGAATTTCCTGAAGTAACAGATGTTAAAAATAGAATTTTTAGACTTTTCCTTCATTTAAGGACAATTTCAGATTATCTTACTCTCTATGAGAAACTATTTTCGTTATCTTTTTTTTTTTTTTTTTTTAGAAATTCATCTTATTTTTCTTATATATTTTTAGCATTATATATTGTAGCATTACAAAGCATAATAGTGTTTTGTGATGTATTGTTTGAGAATGCAAGAAATATACTCAAAAGCTATGAAGTTTGTGATATAATATAGAGAGGATAAGGATAATAATTAGATGGTAGGCTACTTTGCGTTTTAAGAGAGAGAGAGAGAGAGAGAGAGAGAGAGAGAGAGAGAGAGAGAGAGAGAGAGAGAGAGAGAGAGAGAGAGAGAGACATTTCTATTTACTAGATAGTAATATATACGTATGTTTTGTCCTACACGATGAGAACATTTCTATTTACTAGATAGTAATATATACGTATGTTTTGTCCTACACGATGAAATTCTCTCTCTCTCTCTCTCTCTCTCTCTCTCTCTCTCTCTCTCTCTCTCTCTCTCTCTCTCTCTCTCTCTCTCTCTCTCTCTCTCTCTCCATTTTATTAACATAATCTCCAAGCTAGTTTGAATTGGAAGTAATGAGGCCATTTTACCTGAGTGATGCCATCCAAAGCATAATATAATACCTGAAGCTCTTGCTGCATCAGTACCTTCTGAAGGTCACACTTCCTAAGTAAGAAACATTTGGGTGACCATATCCGTGATTTGATATTGGTTATTCGAGTGCACGTGTTACCTTTTTTATTTGACGATTTTTTTTTAGAATTTGGAGAAAGAGAATGATGACATTTTTTTTTTTTTTTTTTTTTTTGTTAACGTCAAAAAAGGAGTATTAGATTAGATACCAATGACAAATCACAGTTCAAGTAATTTACCAACTACTGTTGAAAAGATAATTCCTTTTTTATTAATGTCATAAGTATATAAAACGATTAGTTTTTTGCCTTTAAAATGGTTGTATATGTCCCTTTTATCTATTTAAATAAATAGATAAAAGTGCGTCTTACAAAGCTAAATGTATTGTATTTATATACCTTTTTTCTTTTGTATACAAGTTTGAGAATATTGACATTAACCCGTTTAGTGCCCTTATTTTCTCAATAATTTTAGTCATTATGCTTAAAATTGATGCCAGTGAATATCAAAACCATATAAATTTGTTATCTGAAAGATAACTATGTTATATGCCTTTTTATAAAAAGTACCAAATGGTGATCATGGTTCATAGAATATGAAATGCTTCATCAATCCTTATACATTTATTGAGGAAAATGTGTTACAGTCAAGTAATAGGTAAAAATGAGAATATGAAATATTTGTTCCATTCAAAGGAAGTAGAGTTGACGATATTATACTTAACTACGATAGATCACTTATTGATGACATTTAGGAAAACAGTTTACATTGAGTGTTAAATCACATCTACTGCACTGTTTTCTAATGTCCATTTTGAAGTCAACCAATTTCCTCTCCCCATCTCAGTTCATTCTAAATGATGCCGTGTGTTGCTTTGTTTGATCTCTTTCAGAACGCACCTCTTCGCTTGCTTGCTGAGTGATATCACCGATGGTTGACTAGATCTCTTTAGATCAGACAATGATGAGGTGCTCATGAAGCAGAGTGATACTCTTTCTCGAAATTCTATGACAGGATTTTATCATTCCCCATACAATGCAAGATGTATGCATTACAACAATTATGTCAATGGTATAGGTGAAAATGGGAAAGTGCTATTTCTAACCCCATATCCTCCTCCTATACTTATTGATAATGCAGGCCATTTTATCAACTCCAACCATATTTGCGTTGTAACCAGCAATATAGTTTAGTTGATCCACTGTAACTTGCATTTTTTTTTTTTTTGCTTGCTTCACCTTTCACCTTGTGAGTGGGGTGACATCCTCGATAGTCAGACAGTAGCTTCCCGTTATTGTTATCTCTACACACCGTTTGCAAAGAGATTATTTTTGTCAAACGTACAAACATAGAACCCTGTCATTTGCTTGTATAGGGTATCTGTTGGTACTATCATTCGAACAGTTCTTGAAACCAAAACATATTTATCTGTCAACATTTTCATGAGTTGAAAGCTAGTTAAAAAAAAAAAAAAAAAAAAAAAAATGTGGTTACTTGGCGCCGTAACTTTTGAAACTGTTCAAAACCAATGAATCTCCTACATCATTTTATTCAGAGGATATTCTGGTTTTCCTTTATAAAGGTCAAAGTTGCATCAGTAGCTTGTGGAACTACAAATTGTCCAGTTCTTACAACCAAAGCGAATGGGCTTTGCTATTATGAAATATTTCATAAAGGGGTGACTATTGTAGAGGGGTCATTTATTTATCTATACTCATTATTCTGAAAAACATTCAAAATTTTAAAATCTTCTCATTCACGAGTAATGCTGATGGATCTTGGGGGCTCGTTACTGCTTAAGGTCATTGGAATGAAGGGGCCTTTTTATCTCAAGGTCTCTATTTTTGCTAAAACATTTTCTAAGAAATTTGTCATCTACATCTTCATGTTCACACCAATACAATTTTACTTGAGGCAAGCTCCTATATCAAGTGTACAAGAAAAATCCTATTAGTTTCCGCAAATGAGCGTCGATAAACAGATTTTTTTTTCTTTTCCCTAACTGGGAAAGAACACACTTGGCTGCACTATGTGTTTTATATCTTCATGAAATAATGTTTCAAACACTTCAACTGGAGTTTTATTTCGAAACTCACTTTCTAAATCTCGAACTCTCTTGTTCATTTCGGTTTTACCTCCCCTGTCAACATAAAAATCTTCACGTTCCTTTATCCTGGTAGAGTCTAATTTTATTTTATTTCTATTTTGAGCATCAGGGATATTGATAGAGCTTCCTCGCCTGCTTCATTATTTGCATGGTGATTTATTTTTATATGCCCGGTACTTCAGCAACATTCTGTTCAATCAAATTATCTTTGTTTATATCTTTTTCATAAGAAATGATATCAACTTTATCTGGAGGTAATGCACCAATAGCATTGGGTTCATCTTCATCATCAAATTCTTCGTGAAAGCCAGGATCCTTCACTTACTATTCAATGGCCACAAGGGTTTGTTCTTCTTTTTTTTTCCCTTTTTTATTAATTAATTGCATACATAACTACCGTTTATGAGTTACATTGTTGGGCTGAAATAACATATAACCTTGTTAGAACTGAAAGAAATAATATTATCTACTAACAGGGAAGGCCAGCTATCATGAGAAATTATAACCAGGATGAGATAGGTAGATTTTGTAACGAAATATCTAAAATTCACCAATTGCCAGTAGGTATATGATTGACAGTTCATTTTGATGGCCTTCATTACCATGATTACCTATTTAGGGATTATGTTGAAACAATTATTATGACATTATCACTAAAATATATGATGATGTCCCGGTACTCTATCTGTTATGAAAGAAAAACAAATATTGTATAAGACTATATTGTTTTTTCCCTGTCAAACATAAATGACCGTTCGATAATATGTTTTGAAATTGGGGTAATATTCCTTGTCCTAACAGTCTCAAAATGCGTAAATAATTTTTATGCAGCTCCATAACATTTTGTTTTATGAGTTCAAATGCCACCGTATACTCCATATGTTTCAATAACATTTGAAATGGAACATGAAGAAATCAAATAATTAGGCAATTCCTTGCTGATTCCCATTTGGGGATCATATTACAGTACCTAATGGGTTTACCTGATATTTACTACAATAGAGATTTTCATGTTGAAAACAACAGAGATTATCATGGTGTTCTCCTATTGTTTGATTGTCCAGAATAGTACATGTAATGGGTACTGAGGTCAGTCCTATTTTGAAGGGTATCGCTGGAAAGAACCAGAACCAGAACCTACCTAAAATGTCTAGAAATTATCCTTTAATATTCCGTGATATCATAAAAATAAATTTGTTGTTGTTGTTTAATTATATTCAGAGCTTAATCTTTTTTTCCTGTTTTCATTTGTCAAAGATTGTCAGATTAACAATAACTTTGTTACTTAACAGCTAAATAATTTAATTACCTTTTTGTTTGATGTCAATATAATAAAATGGTGAAAAGATACTTATTTTCTCCAAAATATGAAGGACAAAACTAATACTCTTCCCTTTCATGTCACCTTATATAAGGAGTTTGCGGGTTATTATTGTCTTTTTTTTTCTTTTTTTAGGGGGAGAGACAGTTTACATGAAAACAATTATTATGATAGTTCCATCACGTTTGTTGCCTCTTTTCCATTAAATTTTATTATAATGGCAGTACTCTGTCCTAGTTCATTTTACGTGAAAATAATGGTTAGGAAAAATACCAGAAAACACATAGTGTAAAATTCCTGGAGGACCATTTATCACTTGCCGCCCCCCCCCCCCCCCCCGCCCCCCCAGGTATCCATGTTCTGCACTCTGCTTCTGCAGCTTGCTATCCAGAACACCCCGACTGATAATAAAAGAGACTGTATTACTGCAGTGTATTCCAAGCGTCATGTACGCATATGCCGCATCATTGCTCCATTTTGTGTCATATGTGTCACTTATAAAGGAACTAATGCCAGAGTAAAGTTGAGTGTTTTAGCCGAAATATTATCATGGTATATGTTAGATATCTTTTTCGTTTGTTATGTGAACTTTATTCCTATTGCTGATAATTTTGAGGAAAAAACTGCATACGAAGATGAAAAAAAAAAAAAATATTCGGAATTGATATGTAATTATGCAAAATCATTGATATCTATGACGAAATATAATTTAACATCAAGGATTATCAGTTTGTATCTCTGACTAGTGTCTATGGGTTACAGTGGTTTAATTTAAGAGGAGAACATCCACATCCATTTTCTCCTTCCACCTTTGATCAATTCTTCTTTACACAAATCTTAGATTTATATATCGTTCAAGAACTCATCAATTTAAATCAAATAGAACATTTAATTAGTTGGATGCAGTCATATAATTTATTACAAATGTCTTCAAAACTTCATCTCGTTATTTTATATTTTATTATCTTGAGCTTATATCTAGATTTTTTCAAGTTTACAGACATGAAGGAAGCATTGATTAAAAGGTGGTTCAATGTAAAGGGAGTTTGGTAGTATATACAATAAATGCACACACACATACAAACACAAACACGGAAACACACAAACGTACATACACATACATACATACATACATACATACAGGTATATATATATATATATATATATATATATATATATATATATATATATATATATGTATATATATATATATATATATATATATATATATATATATATATATATATATATATATATATATATATATATATATATATATATATATATATATATATATATATATAACGGATTTTGAGCGAAGCGAAAAATCTATTTTTGGGTGAGATGGCCATGTCGTCCTGATGGAAGTTCCTATAGGGTAGCTTCCTAGGGTATATTACAACTATGGCGATATTCCCAGAGAATTTACCTTAAGGTACCAAAATTCTAACTTCTGGAGCGAGTATCCCTCGTGAAAGGGATATCGCGACATATCAGAGGACGTATTCTTGACACGCCACATGGCAATCTGCACCCCGAACAGAGATTTCGTATCGCAGGGGGCAATTGGCAAGAAACTAATTCGGGAAAGAAAAAGGGGGAGCCGCTCCCAAGGCTCCCTATCTCCCGTTTCGTAAGCGTGCCTGGCGCCAATCCTGGCGCCATCTGTATTCCTTGTAGCGTACACGAGGTGCTACAGATACTGTATGTAGGGAGGGGTCCTACAGCCCTTTCTTAGAAAGGCAAGGGCGGGTCCATCAGGACGACATGGCCATCTCACCCAAAAATAGATTTTTCGCTTCGCTCAAAATCCGTTTTTTGGGCTCAAGCCATGTCGTCCTGATGGAAGTATTCCAGAGCATTACTGTATCTGTGGATTCTCAGAACGTGCCGTACTCCCCGGAGGTAATTTTTCCCGGTCGACTAGACCTAGAGACCTAAGACGTTACCGTTATACATCTTTTCAACTAACTATAAACCATGTTAGAGCTTCCTGCCCCCTACAGGGAAGAGTCCTACTAGACTCTGGAAAAGTCTCGAAGAGTACATATACCTATGTATGAATACCAGGCAAGTTAATATAGTGGTCTCACCCTATATTAAGTAAAGCATAGTTTGTAAAGAACCACTGCGTCAATATGAAATATCGACCAGTTCTAAGCACAATACTTGTATTGGACAAAGGTTTATATCCGCATAGGAGGAAAACCAATGCAACATAGCTTGCATAAAGGAACAATTCTATTAGAATTATCCCAGGTAAGGTACATCGAATGAATGCTCAATTATACCAATAAATGGACACAGGTGAAAGAGACGCAAGGTTCACAAGAACAAGTTTATTGACAGACAATAAATAGCCAGGTTAACAACAATTATATATATATATATATATATATATATATATATATATATATATATATATATATATATATATATATATATATATATATATATATATATATATATATAAGAAGAGGATAACCGAAAACATTAAGCATAAGTATGATAGTAAACAGAACTTGTTTATCTGAAAGAAAAACATTAAATGCCACTTTTTAAGATACCAAGGTATCAAAGTCATAAAAGTCTGTATTACAAATCAATCACATTAGCGTTAGAAACGCTCGGCACACATGTCTGCACTTATGCTAGGTTCACCTTTGGAAATGGAACAGTCTATATGGGCAACTCAGTGCTCTCATTTAGTCTGTAGTACAGTATGTAACTACACACTCACCCTGGAATTAATCGTCCCAATTAAAACCACTGTTCCTCGCAGAGTTAAACAGTAGGGCTAACGACGCGACCCACTGCTACCACAGATCTCTTTAGTTCCTCTACTTGCTTCGCATATTGGCGAAAGAACACTCTGGAAGACTTCCAGCCAGTGTATGAATGGAGATGTTCAAAATCCATACAATTAAAGAAATTTAAGAATGAGGCAACTTTCCTCGGATCGTGACCTGCGGGTGTACTGTCAGGATCCGCTCTGCGAATAAAATATGTGATTTTCGCTCTGAGTTGATTCAGAGATAAATTTGAGCCTGATGTTTCTCCCCTCAATAGTTGACCACCCCTGAAGTCTGAAGTTCTATGAAGATAGACCTTTAGGCATTCTACTGTACATACAGATGCATCTTCTTTCAGAGGGCAGATTCTCCAGGGACCCCACCTGTTGGTGGGTAACTTATTCTTGGCGAGAAACGTAGGATCCGGAAACAGGTTCAGTTCTCCCCCATCCAGGAACTGAACACGACCTGCCTCTCTCGAGAGGACTACGATCTCACTAACCCTGGCCCCGGACGCGAGTGCAAATAGGAAAATAACTTTTTGTGTCAAATCCTTTAACGCACACTCTTCATTGCTCAACAGATAAGCGAAATGAAGAACTTTGTCTAAAGACCATGAAATGGGCTTTGGAGGTGCTGAAGGTCTGAGCCTAGCGCAGGCTTTCGGAACTTTATTAAAAATCTCGTTACCTAGGTCGACCTGGAAGGCATATAGAATGGGTTTTGTCAAAGCAGACTTACACGCTGAAATCGTGTTAGCCGCCAACCCTTGACCATGGAGGTGGATGAAGAAAGATAAGCAGAAGTCTGTCGAGATCTCCTGCGGATTCTTCGCCTTGACAAAGGCCACCCATTTTCTCCAAGATGACTCATATTGCCTTCTAGTAGATTTGCACTTATATTCCTCTAGGAAGTCTATGCTGGCTTTCGAAATCCCGAAACGCTTTCTCACCGCTAGGGAGAAAAAATCATGAGCTGCAGGGTCCGGGTTTTCTGTAATGAAGCGCAGACAGTCGACTTCTGGACTCGCTGGGTCAGAACTGGATGTGGTAGCGGTACAAACTTCAGCTGTAGTTCCAATGCCAAGGGGAACCACACGCTGTTCGGCCACTTGTGGGCCACTATTGCCGCTACCCCCCTTGAAGGATCTTAGTTTGTTGAGGACCCTCAACAGAAGGTTGTGAGGAGGGAACAGATAAATCCTGGACCATCTGTTCCAGTCGAGGGACATCGCGTCCACTGCTTCCGCTAAGGGGTCCTCGTACGGGGACACGTACAGGGGCAACTTCTTGTTGTCTTTCGTCGCAAAGAGGTCTATCTACAGTTCTGGGACTTGATTCAGAATGAAGGAGAATGATCCTGCGTCTAAGGACCATTCCGACTCTATCGGTGTGAACCTGGATAGAGCGTCCGCTGTCACGTTGCGGACTCCTTGAAGGTGAACTGCCGACAGGTACCACTTCTTCTTTTCCGCCAATCGGGAAATGGCCAGCATCACCAACCTTATGTGGATCGAGTGACGCGGGGAGACTTTCTTTAAGGTAAGGAGCACTGCCATAGCTTCTAGAAAGTTTATGTGAAAGGTCTTGAATTGCTTGGACCAAGTCCCCTGGACTTTTTTCCGATGAGAGTGACCTCCCCATCCCTCCTTTGAGGCGTCTGAGTGAATCGTCACCGACGGGGGAGGTGGCTGAAGAAGAACCGACTTCTTTAGATGTCTGGCTTGGGACCAAGGCCTGAGAAGAGTACGTAGCCGTAGTGGAACTGGTCTTCTCAGATCTCTTCGCGCGTTTGATGCATAACTTCTCCAAACTCCGGTTGCATCCTTTAACTGTGCTCTTAGCACTGGGTCTGGCACCGAAGCAAACTGGAGAGACCCCAGTACCCTCTCCTGTTCGCGTCTTGATATCCTTTCGGAATCTAGAAGTCTCTTGACAGAACCCGCTACCTCCTTCCTTTTCTTCGCCGGGATGGAGAAACGGTGTGACAAAAGGTCCCAGTGGATTCCCAGCCACTGGAACCTTTGGGATGGAGAAAGTCGAGACTTTTTTCTGTTGATCTTGAAGCCTAGGTACTCTAGGAACTGGATCACTTGACTGGAAGCTTGCAAGCATTCTGTCTCGGATGCTGCCCACACCAACCAGTCGTCCAGGTAGGCTACTACCTGAATTCCCTTTAGGCGTAATTGTTTGAGAGCTGCGCTCGCAAGCTTCGTGAAAATCCTTGGGGCTATGTTTAGCCCGAGGGGCATGGCTCTGAAGGCGTATAGTCTTCGTTGTAGCCTGAACCCTAGGTAGGGGGAGAGTCGACGGCTGATTGGAATGTGCCAATAGGCGTCTGACAAGTCTATAGAGACGGAATATGCCCTCTTGGGCAGTAAGGTCCTTATGTGTTGCAGTGTTAGCATTTTGAATTTGCAATTCACTCTGAACTTGTTGAGTGGCGACAAGTCCAGAATGACTCTGAGCTTTTCTGAGTCTTTCTTGGGAACACAAAACAGCCTCCCTTGGAATTTGATGGACTTCACCTTTCGGATCACATTTTTCTCCAACAGTTTTTGAACGTACTCCTCCAGAACGGTGGTGGAGTGTTGGAAAAACCGAAGGCACGGGGGTGGAGTGGTGTACCAGCTCCGGCCCAGTCCATTCTTGAGTAGGCTGTGGGCCCAGGGATCGAAGGTCCATCGATCCCAAAATTTCAGAAGTCTCCCTCCTACCGGTATCATCTCACTTGGACTGCCGTCCTGAGGTCTTGCCTCCCTGACCACGACCACCCCTGAATCCCCTTCCCCTTGAGGGGCGCCTAGACGAGCCTCTGGCTGCTCCTCTCGGCTTTGCTCGAAAGGAAGAAGACTGCCCTTCGAACGTTGGGGTGAATGCCGTGGACTGTGTCGACACAGCCTGGGGTACCCACTGAAAAGTGGTCGGGGTTTGTGCCACCATCTGGGGCACTGGAGGCAATGGCTATTGCAGTTGCTGTTGCTGTCTAAAAGGCTTGGCTGGCCGAGACGGTAGCCTAGTCCTCATAGTCTTCCTCTTTGGTTGAGGACCTTCATCCGGGGAAGACTTTCTTTTGATAGCCAGGCCCCACTTCTGGAGAAGGTTTCTATTCTCCAAGGCGGCCTTATCAACAACTTCTTTGACCAAGTCAGTAGGGAAAAGGTCTTTTCCCCAAATGTGGGAGGAGATTAGTTTCCTTGGCTCGTGCCTCACTGTAGCCGAGGTGAACACGAACTCCTTACAAGCTCTCCTTGCCTTGACGAAGCCATAAAGGTCCTTCGTCACTGTGGCCAGATGAGTCTTGGCCACCACCATGAACATTTCATGGACCTTGGGGTCACTTGCCATCGTCTCAAGAGTAGTCTGAAGAGACATTGAGGCAGCCAGTCTTTCTTTTGTCTCGAACTCTCTTCGCAAAAGAAAGTCAGACAGCTTAGGTAGGTCCTCGCCGAACTGACGTCCGGCAATATCAGCCTCCAACTTTCCAACTGAGAACGTAAGATGGACGTCCTTCCAGTCTTTGTGGTCCATAGGCAGGGCCAGCGACAAGGGTTTACACTCCTCCAGGGAGGGGCAAGGCTTGCCGGCCTCGACTGCTTTTAGTACAGTCGCAAAGCCTTTCTGTAAAAAGGGGAAGGCTCTAGCAGGCGAGGACACAAAGGAAGGGAGCTTCTTGCTCAATGCAGCTACCTTTGAGTTAGAGAAACCCCTCTCTTTCATCGAGGATGAAAGTAGAGCTTGAGCCTTAGCATGGTCCATCACTATGACCTCCTTCGGCTCTGTCTCCTCCTTTGAAGCTGGTTCCTTCCTCAGCCGGACATAACAGTCCGGATATGATGCCTTGCTGGGCCAGAATTCCACCTCCTCCAGGGGAACTGAGCCCAGCTGATCCGAGATGACGATCTTTCCAGTCGTCATCGGCATGTGCTCAGCATACCTCCATGGGTTAGCATCTGAGCACAAGGGAAGGTCTTTCACATTGAGCTTTTTCTGGGGCCCATGTGATTCTGCAAGGCACTGCATCCGCAGTTCCATTGCAGCCGCCTTCTCCTGATTCTCCTTCTGCATTTGCTGGATCATTCCAACAATAGAAGAGAAGGCCTGTCCCAGCTCTACTGGGAGACCGGCCGATGTTGAGGGAATAGGCTCCGGAATCTGAACCGGAGTAGCCGACACCTCGTCGACCTCTTCCTCTACAACGTCTGGGGCTTGAACTTTGTCCTGGGCTTCTGCCAGGAGGTCTTCCTCCAGACGCTCGTCCACGTCAGACATCCTGTCATCTAACTTGATGTCTTGCATCGCGACCGCGACTTCAGCATCCACCTGGATCTGAACTTGGGGGATCTCCTCTTGAGGCTGGGGAATCACTGCATCAGCTGATGCCTTAGGGAAAAGATACGCCCTCATCTTCTCACTTGGAAGATAAGGTCCAGAAGTGTTCTTTTGGAAGCCCCTTACCCAGGTACGAAGCTTCTCCCTTGCTATATCCCTTGATTCCGCCGTCCTAGGGGAATCAAAGGCCTCAGTAATCAGGTTAGTGCACACAGTACATACCTGAGGGTCCCAATACCGGAGATCATCTTTGGAGACAGCGCATGCTGCGTGTCTCCTACAAAACTCATGTCCGCAGAGGTTCTTGCTGCGGACGTTGCAGAAAACACTTTCGCACTTCGGAGGGTCCTCCTGTAAAGAGAAGAAATTTCCATGAGTATCAAGTGAACTATGTATCACTGGATATGCATAGTATAGCATAACAATTCAGAAAGGAAAGACACACACTTGTGTTTCCCTCACAACCCATTGTTGCAGCCTTCCATATAATAAAATCGAATGGTTAATCTCTTCTAGAGTAACCAATACAAAGTTTCCAGAGGAAACAGGTGGAGCTCACACCTAAGCAATGATTTTAAAATCCTGGATAATAGACAGGAAAGAACTCACTTTCCTATCTGTAGGGCAACAGCAAAGGGCTGTGCAAGAAAACACAAAAGTGTTAGAACACACAGTGCTGTACCAAAACCCATACTATAGTTTTCTTCTTACAGTATCTGTTATACTGAAGAATACTGGTACAGTATAGGAGGTTATGTGCCGGCCGGCACACACCATAACTATCTTTAAAGTATACTAATTAACAGCTATAAGGCGGCAGAACGCTGGTTCCAATGCATGTGCCGGCCGGCAGCAACTGCCGGCCGGCACAGCCCATGTCGGACGGCAATGACTGCTGACCGACCACTACACAAGGTAGTACCCGGCTGCCGGCTACACTCTTGGCGACCGGCAGACAAGGGCTGACATTAGCCGGCCGGCAGAGGTACAGGACCGATGCCAGCCGGCAGCAAAAGAACCAGAGGACTACAACTGCCCGGCTGCCGGCCTATGAGGCCGGCAGCCGGGTCGTGCACAGCACTAGAAGAAAACAGAATGGATGCCGGGATAAGAGTGTACACTACCTCCAAGCCCGGCAATCCGAAAGAGTGCATATAAGGAAGGGGAGAATCTAATTCAGGCTTCCTGACCAATGCCGTCTGACTCTGCAGGCACGCATGGATGAGGGACCAAGGGAGGTCCGGACAGCACTCAAAACAGAAGACCCTTGCCGGCCAGCAGCTCTGCCGGCCGGCAAGGGACTGAGTCAATTCCACATCCTAACCTATTCTAGGTGCAGATGTAGAATGACGTACAGTACTGTAATGGCTAGGCCATTACAGAGATAGAGGGGGAAGGGACAAAAGAGGGTCCTACCAACCTTGCTTTAGTGACAGGTCACCGCAGCCAAGAAACTCATCTTAGCCTAAGGGAGATCCAAGGGGGAAGGCCAGCAATACTTGCCAACTCCCAGAGCACCAAAGCAAGGAAGGTGTTGCTACTCCCAGGGAAAGAAACTTATCCTCCCCCGAGAACAGCAACAAGGACTAGTCTGGTAGATCACAAAAGAAGGAATCATCTCGTACAGAAACCTTCGGTAGTGACCTAAGGAGGCTAAGCCTCCTATGTCTGTGTCAGGCCAGCGAGGGAGACTCTACCCCAAGCCAGACAAACACAGACTCAGACTAAAAAACTCTGTTGTTCTGTCCCTCTTTGAACCAGACTTACTTGAACAGGAAGGTACAGTAACACCCCAGTATAGTTTTATCGAAAATTAATTCAGATAAACCACTTAGGGATAAGCCCAAGGCTTACACAGAGGGAAAGGGATTGCATACCTTCTCCGAAGAAAAGAAAGCAACCGGGGAGTATGAGAAAGTATACTAAGGCTCCATAAGCAACTTAGCCTAGGCACCAAGAGAATCGATTACCTAAATCACCGAAACTCACTCGTATACTATCATGGAAATATTCCACACAATCTTAAATGTATAAAACATAGCCTAAAACTTCAATATAATTTTAATACACTCGGGAAAACCAAAATCATGCATGAAGTACTAGGACCAAACGACTAGGCTACATGGCCTAGCGTAGGCCAGAATTGGCGAATACTTCGCCAAAATAATACTAAAGCACGAAAGGAAATCCTATGTAACGCTAAATAGCTAAAATTTATTAAAGCAAAACAACCGGGAATGTCGCTCTGACTAACTAAACTTATACCTAGCGAGCGACAGCGTCCATGACGCCTCCGGTAGGCTATGGCTCTTGTAACAAAGATTAAACCTTATTAATCACATAAAAAATTACCAAGAGCCTACATTTATACATAAAAGACATGGTACTCAACTTATCAGAGGCCGACGAAGTTGGAGAAGCCATGAAAAGTAGAATAAATCCAAGATTTGCGAGAAACACAGGAAAAAACACCGAGTTGTTAAGCTATGCAAAAAGGAATACAGATGGCGCCAGGATTGGCGCCAGGCACGCTTACGAAACGGGAGATAGGGAGCCTTGGGAGCAGCTCCCCCTATTTCTTTCCCAAATTCGTTTCTTGCCAATTGCCCCCTGCGATACGAAATCTCTGTTCGGGGTGCAGATTGCCATGTGGCGTGTCAAGAATACGTCCTCTGATATGTCGCGATATCCCTTTCACGAGGGATACTCGCTCCAGGAGTTAGAATTCTGGTACCATAAGGTAAATTCTCTGGGAATATCGCCGTAGTTGTAATATACCCTAGGAAGCTACCCTATAGGAACTTCCATCAGGACGACATGGCTTGAGCCCAAATATATATATATATATATATATATATATATATATATATATATATATATATATATATATATATATATATATATATATATAGATATATATATATATATATATATATATATATATATATATATATATATATATATATATATATATATATATATAATAATACTTATATATATATATATATATATATATATATATATATATATATATATATATATATATATATATATATATATATAAATACTTATATATATATATATATATATATATATATATATATATATATATATATATAAATACTTATATATATATATATATATATATATATATATATATATATATATATATATATATATATATATATATATATATATAAATACTTATATATATATATATATATATATATATATATATATATATATATATATATATATATATATATATATATATATATATATATATATATATATATATATATATATAACGTATTTAAATAATTTTACATCATTCTTGAAAAT
>NC_090729.1:56146346-56153846 GCF_036898095.1 Palaemon carinicauda
TTCAGAATCCAAAACAAACAAACGCTTCTTCGAATAACGCTGATCCTGGGTCGTCAAACCAGACCTCGCAAGGTCAGACTAATTTTCAGAATGTGCAAAGCAAAGCAAATACCACATAATTAACTCCAGTGGGGGAGAGAGTGATGTTGGGTCAAGGTCATTCATGTCAACATCAGTAGTATTGAATAATCAATTTAATGTTTTTTCAGATCATTGTGAGGCAATAGATTTTCCTATGAAACACACGGCCGAATTAAATAAATCAGTGCATGCTCCCATAGATTTGCAACGAATTCATACAATAATAAGCCAAAATGAGTTCAGACCAACATTATATGCTGTAAATTTAGAACACAGATCATTTACATTATTTTTTTACTCTTGTAGTCCACGTAATATCATGGATTTGAGGACACATCATTTGTTGTTTTCAAACTTCCCAATAGAAAAGTCCGGAGCAAGACTTTCGGGTATAAGATACAATGAATTAAATGTAATAGGCGTAACTCATGTTCAGTTGAAGGTCGGTAAGCGCATGTTTGCCGATACATTTGTTGTTGTACAAAACATTGATATGGATCCAGCTGTAATTATAGGATACCCATCTATGGGCAATCAAAATGTTATCTTAGCCCCTGCCAAGCATGGCGTGTATATCAAAGGAAAATTCAATAAGTCTTCTAATACCTTAAAATCAGTTTTGGATAAAAAGGAGACGACAAATAAAACAGTGACGTACGTTGAAGAACCAATAACTTGTCTCACTTATAAAGAAATAATATACGCGACCCAACAGAATTCTCGTTCACCCGTAATATCATCTTGCACGCAATCTATTGAGCCGAACGTACCTTCGAATTTAATAGTGCAAGTAAAGAAAACATTACCGGGATCTGAAATATTAATCCTTTCCGACACTTTGAAAACTAACGGATTGTCTGTCACATAAGCTATTTATACAGTAGGCTCACATCAACAATGTAATATTGAAGTCTGTAATCATTTAAATACCACTTTAGTAATTCACAAAAATCAATATATCTTGCATGTAGAAGTATATAAACATCGTATTCTTACTGTTGCTGAAATCAATCACGCTCAATCAGTTGCGGATGAATCCCTTTTGCAATCTAATAAAAATAAAATCAATAAAGACATTCAAGAAGAAGAAATTCAGCAGAAAATTTTTGGACTTTTAACTGAATATCATGATGTTTTTTCCACTACGGATGGATCCTTAGGAAAAACAGATGTGATCGAGCATCAAATAAGGTTAAAGGACAAGCAGAAAATTATCTATGTACCCTCGTACAGACTCCTTATGAAATTCCAGAATGAAATAAATGATGAAGTAGGTAAAATGCTAGAAGAAGGAGTCATTAGGAAATCGAATAGCCCTTATATTTTTCCATTAATAGTTGTACCGAAAAAAGATCGAACATGGCGTATCTACGTAGATTTCCGTCGCCTAAATGAGGAGATGATCCCTGATCGATTCCCAGTTCCATGTACTGACGATATTTTATCTTTGTTAGGTCAGGATAAATATTTTACCAGTTTGGACTTACTTAAAGGCTTTCACCAGATATCATTAGAAGAAAATAGTATCCCATACACAGCCTTCAGCAAAGCCAGGGGACATTATGAATTTTTTCGGATGCCTTTTGGTTTACGTTGGGCTCCCATAACATTTACAAGAATGATTAACATAATGTTTGGAGATTTGCTAGTGGATATATTGCATGCCTTTATGGACGACCCTGTAATCTTTTCCAACACCTTAGAAGAACATCTACGTAAATTAGAACTAGTACTACAGAGACTAAGACAACATAACTTAAGGGTAAAGATTAGTAAGTTTGAATTTTTCAAAACAGAATTAGTCTATTTGGGTTTTGCGGTGTCAAGCCAAGGTCTTAAAGTAGTCCATGATAAGGTGTCGGCTATCAGTAACTTTCCGATACCTACTAATGTCAAGGGAATACAGCAATTTCTGGGTTGTAGTGGATATTACAGGTGTTTTATACGCAATTATTCAATAATAGCCGCTCCCTTAACTGATCTTACGAAGAAGGGCAGAGATTTCATATGGTCTGAGCAGCATCAACAGGCGTTTAATACCTTGAAAGATGAACTGTGTAGTTCTCCTATCTTGAAATTTCCTGACTTCAGTAAGGAATTCTTCATTGCAACAGACGCCTCAGACTTGGGAGTAGGTGGGCTATTGCTTCAGCAATATAAAAAACAATTTTTTCCGATAGCTTTTTATTCTCGAAAACTGAGAACTTCCGAAAGTAAGTATGCAGTAATAGACAAGGAAGGGCTAGCTATTGTTAATTCACTAGTACATTTTAAGTTCATAATATACGGTTATCCCGTTAAGGTTCTTACTGATCATAAACCACTAACCGACTTCTTTAAAGGCTTCAGCCACAGCCCCAAATGAACTCGGTGGCATTTGATCATTCAAGACTTTGGCGCGAGAATCGGGTATTTACCTGGGAAAGCAAATATCATTGCTGATGCATTATCCCGCAACCCCGTGTCATCTTGTACGAAGCCTTTAGCTGAGTTAATAGATATATCAACATTCATGCCTATTGTTAAAACGATATCTGAACAAGAAGATCTGGGCTGGAGTGCTGAATTATTACAGACTGAGCAAAGAAAAGATCAGAAATTAGAAAAAATTATAAATGATTTGAAAGGCAATCATAAGGAAAGGGATTGTATGAAGTATAAGCAGCAGAATTATATAATCAAAGACAATAATTTTTGTAGGACCGTGACAAGGAAAACCCACAATACACCACATGTAACTAACGACCAGGTAGTGGTACCAATCTTACTTATTTCCACTGTCCTAAATTGGTTGGATGCAAATCCATTGCATGGACACCCGGGGTTCTCATTAATGTCACAGAAAGCCAAATCATTGTTTTGTGGGCATACGATGCTTACAGATATAAAAAATCACATAGCTAATTGTCGCACATATTAGGAAAACAAAGGGCATACGAAAACACCTCTCAGCCTAGGGGCTTATCCCGTGCCCAATCAACCCTTTGAAAGGATACATTTAGATTTATTAACAGGATTTTACGAGTCAGACAGAGGAAATAAGCACCTCTTAGTAATTGTAGATGCTTTAACTCGATATACAGAACTAATAGCGCTTAAAACTAAAACTGCGATTGAATGCGCTAGGAAGTTTTACGAGTGTTACATTTGTAAACATGGAATTCCACACATGATAATCTCAGACTCGGGTGGAGAATTTAAAAATCACTTTCTTACCTCATTGTGTGAATTCCTTATCATAAAGAAAATAAATATCATGATATATCACCCAGAGTCGAATGGGCTAGTGGAAATAGCGAATAGGAAGGTTTTAAATATATTAAGAATAACACTAGGGGGATCAGACCCCAACTGGGATATTGCAATACCTTTGGTACTGAGTACTCTTAATCATTCATATCATATATCAATTAAAATGTCACCGCACGAGGCATTGTATGGTACCCCAGTTAGAACGCCTTTCCATGTATTAACGCCTACAACTAATCTATCAAATACTTTAAAAGAATGTATAAATGCAAGCAAAAGTCGTTTTGATATCCTTCGAAAGAATTTAGAAGAATCACAAATCATAATGAAAAGAAATCATGATAAAATAGCGAAGCCAATTAAAACATATACCGTGGGTGATAATGTATACATACAGGTAAATGTACGTAAAGGACTCAATTATAAACTAACACCTAAGTTTGAAGGCCCATTTAACATTTTGGATACATTAATGGCCAATAGGTTTAGAGTTCAAAGCATATTCCAACCCACTGATGAGAGAATCGTACCATTGGCTCACATAAGAAATTAAAATAAGAGGGAAAGAAGTGAGGGAAAGATTTTTTATTTTTTTTATTTTCTGTGAACATTATATATTAAAAGTTTTTCTTCTTAATACAGGAGTAATTACATATATTTTTCTCATTACAGGCTTCCAAGATGAAGTTTTTATTGTTAGGAGTGATATTGTTCGCTCAGACATTTTTCTCGTGTGGGATGAGCTCTAAAACTAAAAGTATAGATTTTAAATATGGCACTATAGTTGAAAGACAAGAAGACGTTATTATTACATCAAATAACGTAGTTGTTGAAGTGCGTATGCAAGCAATTTTTCTCCCAGAGAATGACGTCACTAGCTTAAAGAGCGCCATTTCAAGGTTTGTTGTTTCATTAAATGAAATGCATAGAAGACATTTTCCTTTCAATAGAGCGAGTTCGCTTGCATCGACACTAAAAGTTCCAGAGATGCTATCTGACGACTTGCAAAATAAGACTTGCGAGGCAGAATCTTTGGCTCGTGACCTTTTGATGTGGACAGTAGGACACGATAATCTTGAAAAACGTAACCCGTTTATTTTTGCTGCACTAAACATCTTTGGATCTATTGCAAGTTTAGGCTTAGGAATTTCCAATTGTCTTAAGATTAGTAATCAAAATAAGAAAATTGAGTTTTTGACTCATGAAAATGAATTGATTATGTCAGAACTAAGGAATCAGTTAGCTTCAATCAATCAAATTATGAGTTTGGTAAACGAACATTCTAGTAATATCAGTCAGATTATGGAAGTACAAGATTTGTTGGCAACGTTAACTTATTATGATTCAAAAATACATCTCATACTTAACAGAATTGCACATTTCATTGAGAAATCCAAAGACTGTGTGGAAGCTATCACGTTAGCGACTAAAGGTGTACTGTCACCGCATTTGTTGCCAATAAGAGACTTAACGTTAATTGTGGAGAACGGACGGGAGAAATTAGGTTATGTTCCTTTGTTAGACGCACGTAGGTTAGAATTTTATTACAGCCTAATTATAGTAAGCGGTGAAAATCACAGGATTATGATTACAAATCACTCCGATTTTTCCGATGCCTGGCAATCTTACAGGATATCACCATTTCTGACTTTCATGACGAATCACTCAAATCCAGTAATATCCAGTTTGACAAGACACGTATTGATTTCCCCAGACAAGGAAACATATACGGTCATTAAAGACTTAAATCAATTAACTCACTGTTCAGATGCAATGGATAAAAAAATATGTACAGCTGACTCCTTTGAATTCCATAAAAACTTAATGGATTCATGCGAGTTATGTATAGTGCTAGACGGTGCTCTCTCCCATACACATGAAAATTGTCTGGAAAAGCTTTATCCCTTTGACGATAATAAGTTCAATTGCAGACTGAACAACGGCTCGTGGATACGATACGACAAGGCCGGCTTCAATGTATCATGCCCGGACGGATCCACGTCCTATTCCCAAATCTTCGTTACAGCAGATGGTTTTATCGGGACGTCCCCGAATTACATGGTTCATGGAATCAAGACTATCATCAGAGAACGAGCCTACTTCGCGAACTTCACGTGGTCGACAACAATTCCATCTTTACCTCTCCTATACAATGCACTTGTGGCTAAGCGGTTGATGAAATTGACCGAGATGGACCACCCGACACTGACTTATGCAGAACGTCGATTCTACGTGTTACTAGCAGTAATTAGCGTTACGGTGATGACATTTATCGCCGTTAACATCCTTGTTTGGCTAGGTTAAAGAAAAAAAAGATGGACATCAAACAGAACGTTTTGCCATGTCCAGACGAAACTCTTTATTTAATTCAATTTAAAGCCATTTGAAACTGGCCCCTTCATTCGTTCAAAGGAGTAAAATTGTCTTGGAAAAGTGTTGTGCACGAAAAGCAGTTAGTACGCTAGTAATATGTAATTAAAGAGACTATAAAACATTTGCATTTTAAAAAACATTTAAAAAATAAATCATTTTTTGGCACCTAATAAAATATATAAGCCTGAATGATAAAATAAAGAATCTATGGGCATCTAATAAAATACATAAGCCCTATATATATATATATATATATATATATATATATATATATATATATATATATATATATATATATATATATAATATATATATATATATATATATATATATATATATATATATATATATATATATATATATATATATATATATATATATATATATATATATATGTACGAAACCGTAGTACGTGTACGTACAAGGAATTCGTGTTTGTGCACTAAAATTGTATCTTTACCAAGGCAACAAATATTTTTATTAGTTAACATATTATAATAATCTATGTTTTTGACAAAGGTAACAGCTATTCTTTAACAAAGTTACCGAATCATATGTATATCTGTTTTTTTTTTTTGGTACCATATAATCGTTTGCTAGCAATGTACTATATATATGATCTGTATTTATCATGCATTTTTTCTTTGTTTTGGCAATATTTGTTAAGTATGCATTATTATTTTTTTAATGTGCCTATTTGAACATTCGTCCTCATTTGCTTATGGCTAAAGTTAACAAAAAATAATAATAATAATATATATGTATATCCAGTCATACTCCTAGTAAACATATTTTGACGTATTGTTAAATTTTCAAAAATTTAGGTAGCTGACCGAGCTAATGTAATATATTAGATATTACTTGTTTAAAACACACCTACAGGTCACTGTGGAAGTGAGAGAAGTGTGAGAAATGCCATAGTCATATCATAAGCAGGATGCGAATGCAAAACCTCATTAATGTAACATTTTTCATGAAGAGTAAACACAACGAAGCCCGTGAGAAAGAGTTGTCTGTGAGAACGGAACAAGTACCTTCCGGTATTAATGTTGTGTTTACTATAAATCCTTAAGTGCTGAGATAACTATATAAACTTTAACGTGAATATGGATATTTGTGGCAGTTCACTTTGAGATGTCATACAGAATGGTCATCCGACCAAACCATCTATACTCCTGTGATGGAGATGTTAATACTGTTTTTAAAGAATAAACTATTTTAAAGTTAAATTACTTAGACTTTACTTGAAGATGTAACATACCAAATCTAATCTATAACACATTGAAGATGATATTTGAAGAAAACCAAAATGTGTGTTAACAACAGTAGCACACCAATATATATATATATTATATATATATATATATATATATATATATATATATATATATATATATATATATATATATATATATATATATATATATATATATATGTGGGTATATATATATATATATATATATATATATATATATATATATATGTATATATATAATATATATATATATATATATATATAATATATATATATATATATATATATATATATATATATATATATACATACATTTATGATAAATTTTGCACATTTAGACGTGTTTTTTTATTTTCAAAATAAGCCATATATATTTTTGATACATTAATGTTTGGATTCTCTTAACGACCTCGGGATCAGAGCCCCAGGCGAAATCACAGAAATATACATTATGTATATATATATATATATATATATATATATATATATATATTTATATATATATATATATATATATATATATATATATATATATATATATA
>NC_090729.1:56158846-56171346 GCF_036898095.1 Palaemon carinicauda
TTAAGATGGAAATTATAACTGATGGGAATGGATCAAGAGAAAATTTTTTTTTTATATATATATATAATTCAATCAAGTTTTGATTGGTGTAAAACTTGGAAAGGGTGATAACCAAGCGGTCAAAGAATTATTGAATCCATTGCTGTCTCACCATAGCAGTGGCTGCATGTTTTAAAACCTTTATTGTTTAGATTATTTATTCCAAATTACCTTAAATTTAAACGGAATTTGCCTGTCTGAACAGTTGTCTTAACGGTAAGTAGAATAGCAGCGTCACGAAAAGAAGTTCTATATTTCTGAATGATATATACTGTAGTTCCTTCAGGCAGGTAATCATAGGATGTCATAAACGGAACACACATGAGAATATATATCTTTAACAGTTACTTTATTCTACTCATTAATCAGTGGTATAATATTCAACCTAAGCTGAGGCAGTAATAGGCTGAGCCTTTTACAATAGAATTCCCAACATATATGTTAGCAATTATGATGCAGCTGGCTTTCAGGTATTTCTCAGAAAGGATTCCGGTGAATTATACTAAGTAACCGACCTTGCTTGGGATTTACAGTTCCAACAGCCAAAGGCTAAAATCAAATCCCTGAAGCAGAACTGCCTCTAAATCAATTAACTCGAGTACAAAAAGTCCTATATTTGTCACGACAACTTAACTTCTAATTTATTTTCTTTTGTCTCCTTTGTTTCTTTTTCATATGTATTAAATTTGTTAAAAACTGTTAAGAAATCTGTTCTACCACGCCTAAAAATCTTTCATAGATTATCTAATATCATTTGTACTGATAGATGCCTTATCCTAACAACAATAACCTGGAATATGTTGATTTTAAATGAGTGTTGATTTGGAAACGATGTTTACTCCAAACATATTCTCCAAAGATTTATTATTCGAAAAGAGCATCAGATAAACAGATGTAATTAGGTATTCATTTTTCTACTGCATCTTCGAGAAACTTCATTGTGAAAAATAGTAGTCCTGCTAACATAACTATTGACTGAGCCTCCCCACCAAAGAAAATCGGATATTATCATTTGTTCACTGTGTTTGAACTTCTGTGTGAATCTAGACATTTTTGGAGATGTATTCAATTCAAGTAAAGCTTAAAGTAAATCACACAAAACAGATAATTTATATTAATTAATATGGAATAAGAATAAACTTACAAAAACCTAAGGTGATACACTGTATATGCGGAGTAATGTATTTTGAGCTTAATAAACTACGGTATTATAATTAAGTCTGCATAATGCAACGGAAGTCTAAATGAAAGTGAAATTATAAGAATTTTGTTCGAAACATTCTCCTACTTCACAGATGAGTATATTAGAGAAAAAAAAAAGAGGAATTTAAATTTTCCCTAGATACAATGGTCTGCACCCAATCTGATGACTCGACAGATTGACTTATAGGCTCCCCCAAACCACATTCCTAGCTTGCAAGGTTGGTGAAGTTGCAGCGACCAAAAGTACCAATGCGTTTATGAGACCCGAACCCTAGTCTGGCGATCACCAGTAAGGGACGTTACAATATAGGCCACAACAACCTTATCAGTACATCTAAGGTTGTTACAGAAAAAAAATAATAAGGTAACTAGGAGTTATCTTGAAATCTAACTTCTTTCTAGAAACGTAAACAATGAATGACCTAGTACTTAGTATCATGATAAAATAAATGTCGTAGGATCCAATCCATTATAGAGGATATCGGTTTATCTTGAAACTTTTCATCATAAATCGTTTTTATTCATCAAACAATCTAAAAAGGTATTTTTTTTTTAAATATTTCATCAATGCTCTTATACATTTATCTATTGACTTCATTCGGGCCTTTATAGTTAGCATACCTTCAAGCAAAAGAAATTACCTACCCCATCAGTGTCTTTATCAATAAATTCAATCATTGAATCATTGTAAACTATCTATCTCTAATGAAGTTTTACATTCGATTTTTGCATTCATAACTCGTTTCCCTATGAATTTTTATTGGCAATACAATTAAAGAGGCGTAACCAATATTCAGTCCTGTCCTACCACACTCGGTGAAATAAAAACCCTTTACCGAGATTCACTGTTATATGTAAGTTATTTAATCTTTAATGAGTAGTATGTTGAGATTATATAAATTTTATTCATTGCTTATTTACTTTATAATTTTTTCTTTCTAGAAATGTATACGCTATTTTTCTCTTTACATAAAACACACACTCTGTATGTTTTATTTTGTCTTATAACGTTACATTTCTATGAATATTTAGATGCAATATTTCTTCCCATCATTCCAAATTAACCATAATTATACAGATC
Source organism: Palaemon carinicauda (assembly GCF_036898095.1). Taxonomy (NCBI): domain Eukaryota; kingdom Metazoa; phylum Arthropoda; class Malacostraca; order Decapoda; family Palaemonidae; genus Palaemon; species Palaemon carinicauda. Next base: position 56,161,170 of record NC_090729.1, read on the forward strand.
ATACGTAGAAACAAATAATTTGTATTGTTTTCCAATCACTTTGTATTTTATGGTATAAACTATGTCTTTATTACATCGTTTAATTACTATAACGCAATGTACTTAAGTGATATGGTTCATGAACATTGAAGCAGAAGACACTACCTTTAAAAGAGAGAGAGAGAGAGAGAGAGAGAGAGAGAGAGAGAGAGAGAGAGAGAGAGAGAGAGAGAGAGAGAGAGAGAGAGAGAGAGAGAGAGGGGTTTAATGTAATAGGCTGTCCTGGGCACCAGCCATCAGTTAGGATACAACCACTAGAGAATTATCGGGTTCTTTGACTGTCCGCACACTAGTACATTGAATCCTTTTCTCTGATTATGGCTCATTTTCCCTTTGCCGATACATATACCGAATAGTCTGTCCTGTTCTTTACATACCCAGTTAAGTCCTCATACACCTGCCAACATTGTGATTACCAAACAATTCTTCTTTGCTCAAGGGGTTAGCTACTGCACTGTAATTTTCCAGTGGATACTATCCTCTTGATAAGGGTAGCTATAGTAAGCAGCTCTTCTAGGGGAAGGATAATCCAAAATCAAACCATTTTTCTCTAGTCCTGGTCTTCCATTGTCTTGGGCTAGTGATCCCTTGCTTATGGGTACACTCGGTCACACTAGCCTATCTTATTTCTTTTATTTTTTTTTAAGTTTTCATAGTTTATATACGACAAAATTGTTGAAATTATATTACACTTCCTAAAATATTTGAGTTTAATTTTCAACTACTTCTCTTTTAGCTTAGTTTTATCCTCATCTCCTTTCCTCACTGGGCTATATTCACTGTAAGAGCCCTTGGGCTTATAGGATCTTGATTTTCCAAGTTGGGTTGTAGCTTAGCAGGTAATAATAATAATAATGATAATAATAATAATAATAATATTATTAATAATAATAATAATAATAATTATAAAATAGAGTAATATGTATAAGATTAGATAATGTCGACTCGCCACCTTTTCAGAAAAGTGGGACACAAGAACGAGACCCGACAGTACCATAAGCGTGAGAAGCCTCACTTAAATTTGTGCTAGCTTTAATTCAATGGCACCTTTAGCGCTGCTGCGAGAGGTTTTATCAAGTTAACCGACTTGAGTACAAGGAACATACTTATTGCTTGGGTTGAGCTGGCGAACTGAGAGGCCAATGAAAAGTAACGTGGCTTTGATATCATTCTATGATAAGCAGGTCTTGGCAAACTTTTGGAGACAATGTGCCACTTGATAATTGATACCCTTATCTTATTACCCTGTGTTATATTTTAGCAGTAAATAGGACAAATAAAAGTATAATTTTGGATTTTGTAGTAACCATTTTAATCATAATGTATTTTCCGAAACACGCAAATCATAAGTGTAATAATTTTGTTGCATATAGTATTCTTCGTAACAAAAAATATCTTATATTCTGAAATTATACCTCACCGTATCAATGAGATCCTGACATTTGCTTTGAAATAGCCAAAGTCGTAACTCCAGGTGAATATTTGGACACCTTGAGTTTCACCCAACACTCAGAGTGATCCGTTGTAAGCCCTCTGTGATTGGGATGATGATGTACTTCATGTTGGAAAATAATTTTCTTGTACAGCTATGCAGTGCATTTTCAGAATGGATTGCCCAATTTTATCCTTGTCCATTTCTTAAAGCCCTTATATTTGTCCTACCATGACAGGAGCACCATATGTTTTGATAGCAAAAAAATTTCCATAAAAGTGTTATTGAATGAATTCAGTATGTCTTCTCGCTTGGTATTGCCATACATAGGTTTATAAAAACAGCTCCTCGCGTACCTGTGTCACGATACCTGGCAAAAAAAAAAAAAAAATACAATAGGGAGTGCCATTGATATCCACGCCTACATCCAAGGCACACTGAACACATGAGTAATTCCTAAATCGAAGAATTGGTGCTTTTTAACATTATCAGCCATTTGATAAATACGTTTCCCGACGGTTCTAGCTGAGACAGACATGTATTTTATCTTTCATATTATAACTTGCTTGTTTTATATGATCTCGAATAAAACATCAGAGTAATCTTGGAAAGCTGCTTTAAAGAAAATCTGCATCAGTCAGACTTTTCATGCTTATCAATACACAAAGCTAGTTTGTAATTGGCTTCAGTTTCATTGTTTTGCTAGCATTCGGGTTTTTTAACACATTACTTTGTTTCTCATAGCAGGATGATGCTTTCTTAATCACCTCAGATTTTTCAGCACTATCCTTAAAAGCCCGCTCTTCTTTTTTTTCAAAGTGTGGTTCAACAATCGCTGTGCAACAAACGACCTTTTCGCAGCAGAGAGCACACATAGCACGATCATTCGGTTGAATAAATACAAATTAATTTTTCCATGATAACATAAATAATGGTAAATCAAACTTGATTCTTTTCGCAGTAACCATGGGTACAATTACCTAAAACCAAAAATATATAAGGTGGCTAAAGACTCACTTAAACAACAGGGACCATACTCAGGTAGCTTAGTCAAGATCTCTGTGAATTATAAAAGAGCTATACTCATGTAGCCTATTTAAAATCTCAAGGCATTATAAAATGGACCCTACTAAGGTAGCTTAATTAAAATCTCAAGGAATTATAAAGGGGACCATACTTAAGAGTCTAATCTGAACTCATTAGGGAAATTACTTAATCCTGGATTAAGGCATGCAGAATCTTATTTGTGCTGACCGGCACATATTATAGGAAGGAAAACGTTGATAGGTAACAATATGTGATAATTTAATTCATAAAGTAAATAATTGAAACCATAACGATAAAACTGATGATTCAAATACACATTCTCTCTCTCTCTCTCTCTCTCTCTCTCTCTCTCTCTCTCTCTCTCTCTCTCTCTCTCTCTCTCTCTCTCTCTCAATATTTCCAGATTTTAACTTTGCTCCTTCAAATCAAATGCTTTGCAATAAACAACACTCCTCGTGCTAAGTCTGGCATGCTTGCCATGGGTTGTTGACACTCATATAAAGTACGTTAATAGAAACATATTTACTACGTGATAGTGTGATATTAGTTTTAGCAAACTGAGTTAAAATCGGGATTGGTTAATCCAGTCAAGACTTTAACGACTCGAATGTCACTCTAGGAAATTAAATGCGGAAAAAGTTTATTCAAAACTGTTTAATGTAGGATTATTTTTTTCTAAAGCTATTGAAACTTCCTTTGATATTTATTTTATTTTCCACTGACAAGGAAGCCAATGTGTGTTGATTGAAATCAAGGACCTTTTTGAGAAAATTATTAAGCTCTAAAAAGATCCCAATAAGTCTCCTGGTTAGGATTACAAATGTAAGTAAGTCAGGAAGTTGGAATTATATAAAGAAAAAAAAAGTATGTCATACGAACAAGTTGGAATTATCAGTCAAATGACGCAGTTCGAATGGCTGCATTGATGATATAGCCTTATAAAGCCATTCATATCTGTCTGGACACATCGCCGACATTAATTTGATAATGGAAAGTTGAAAAGAGCACATATTGTTGGTTGGGATTATGCCATCTTAAAGACTCTACTGTAGGACAGAAAGAAACCTCAACTTCTTATATGGAGGTTTTTATTAATTAAGAGATGATAGAAAGGCGTGCCCTCTTGACGGCAGCTTATATTGAAATGATTGCTGACGATACTGGAAATATTTTTCAAGGTCAACATTATACGTAATTATTACAATATTACATACTGGAAAGATGAATTTTATATGATTAGTAATATACATAGGGAGGCACATCCACTGGTAAAATCAACGAGGACAATATATATATACTTATATATATACATATATATATATATATATATATATATATATATATATATATATATATATATATATATATATATATATATATATATATATATATATATGTATATATATATATATATATATATATATATATATATATATATATATATGTGTGTGTGTGTGTGTGTGTGTGTCAGTCTGTCTGTCTGTGTGTCTGTCTGTCTATCTGTGTAGGTTTAGGTAACTGAGAGAGAGAGAGAGAGAGAGAGAGAGAGAGAGAGAGAGAGGAGAGAGAGAGAGAGAGAGAGAGAGGAGGGGAATGCAATGATATAATCCTATAACTTCCCATCATACAGCTAATGAAAAAGATTATGATTAAGATATCAAAATTATTAAACATATGTGTCTTCTTCGTAAGCTCTTCATAACGTGCTCTTGCTTTAGGTATAATTATTCATTGTGCAATGGATTATCTTCCAGATATTATCACTGTTATGTAATTAATGTTTAATGATCCGAGCTTCCAGTATCTCTTCCGACTCTAGACTCGTTAGGTAAACTTAAGTGAAAGGCATTACACTAATTAGATATATTAGATCATTATCCTTTTCTGCGGTAACCGTTGTGAAATGAGTGGCTGTAACATATGATATTGCACTAATAAAAGAAGATACAAAGAGAGAGAGAGAGAGAGAGAGAGAGAGAGAGAGAGAGAGAGAGAGAGAGAGAGAGAGAGAGAGAGAGAGAGAGAGAGAGGTGCACATCCCATTCATTCATCAGATAAAGGGGTACCTTTCCAATACCATAGTCAATGAGTTTACCTTACAAGGAATTGTTTGAGCTTCCAGTATCTCCTCAGACTCCAGCCTCGTTGAGTAAACCTAAGTAAATTTCATTGCCTTTATTGCATATATTTATTTTCTTCCTTAGTCACTTCCCTAGCGTGATGAGAGTATGTACTGTGCATTCTGCTACCTCATCTGCTCATCAGCTAATCGCGAGAGAGAGAGAGAGAGAGAGAGAGAGAGAGAGAGAGAGAGAGAGAGAGAGAGAGAGAGAGAGCGGGGGGAACAACGTCCTGATGAATTACCTCTAACACGATGAAGTGAAAATTGACTCCTCGCGCTCAAAGGACAGCTACAGTATTGTTGATGCTGAAATCCCTTGATTTCGTTTCCTCAGAAACAGAAAATATTGACGTGAAGCAACACCAAGGAACTGAAAAACAGTGAAGAAGTCTCATATAATTTGGTAAGCTTGCTAATGATTGCTGCTTGGATATTGGATAACAAATATGAACATGAAATTATTGACTATGTTCATCTTATGTTTTTTTTTTTTTTTCTTTTTGAACAGTTTGATGGAAACCAAATATAAATGCCTGAGAATTACGGAGGTCAAAGAGGATAGTAGTAATCCATGCCTCAAGATCATTACTTCTTTTTAGTTTTGAAAGCGTTTTATGAAAATCGGTTAATATATTGAAACTTTTCCAGTGTCTTATACCACTTTTTTTTTAATATATCGACAATATATTGAAAAAAAAAATCTAATCGAAAACGTCTGAAGAGAATATATTTTGCTAATTCAATGAATTTGGATTAAACGTTGAGGCTTTCATGTACACATACACATGCGCCGAGTAGTCTGGCACATTCTTTACATATTTTTCTCTTTAGCCATTCAATTTAAAACACTGACACCCGAAAAAATTGCTTGGCTTAAGTGGTTAACTTCTTTGCTATAATTGTTCATTGGCTGCTTTCCACTTGTAAGGATATGGGACTCATTATCTATGGTGAGGGTTGCATTTTCCTCAGGAAGAATACTCCACAATCAAAGTATTGTTTTCTAGCCATGGCCCCTGTCTTAGGATAGAGTTTTTGTGCTTAAGGGTACATCAAGGCAATCTATTCTGTTCCCTTATTTCCTCTCACTACTGAGCTATTTTTCCTTTTGGAGCCCTTGGGCATATGGCATCATGCTTTCCAACTAGGAAAGCTTAGCTAATAACAACAACAACAACAACAACAACAACACCAACAAAAACAACAACAACAACCATAACAATAACAATAACATTATTACAAATTCACACATAGTTAAGATACACTGCATAGTCTGAATAATCGAAATTTTTTAAAAATAATAAGGAAAGTTCCATTTCCAAACATGAACAAAATGCTTTTTATATGTTGAAATTTTGCTAGATTCCCAGTTATATTACCCAGTATTATTCTGCCATCTACTTTTTTTCCCTGAATTTTGCAGTAAAATTTACAAAAAACAACTCTCTGAAGTATAAATATAAACTTCTACAAACGTATGCGAATTTGTGTATCCATTTATATTCTCTTCAATACCAATTGCAGTTCAAACACACATTAGCGTTTTGAATGCAAACTAACAGCCTGAAGGTTCACTAGAGCGACTCATATTCTGCTTACAATGTAGAGATTGAAATAGTTATCTTTCACAAGAACAAGATAACACAAATTTGTTGTCATTACCTTCCCCTTTCATCAAAGATTAGTTTCTTTGAATCCAGTCTCAAGGTAACACAAATTTGTTGTTATATCCTTCCCCTTTCATCACAGATTAGTTTCTTTGAATCTAGTCTCAAATTAACTTCTTTTTATCTCTCAATGGTTTCGTTATCTATGCGTAACAAGGTCATAGCTTATTATTATTATTATTATTATTTTTTTTTTGAGTTGTTAGGAATCTTAACCGTAACCTATAAGATGTTGGTCGTTTCTTTACAAAGTAAACTAAGATTAACTTTGTATAAAAACCAATTGCTTGGGAAGTAAAAATCCGGTAGTGCCTTTAGATTTTCAAAACTACTCTGTTATCTATTCTATGATTTCCATACATATAATTTATTAGAATTTACTTTTACATATCATTTCACAAAATCAATGAATATTAACACACTTTTGGGGGGGTAAAAATTTGTGTTATAAGAAATCTGTTACACACTAAATATCAAAATATGTTTTTTTTCATACGAAATGATTGATGATTAGCTCGAAGAATCTTCGTAACAGAATAGAATTACATAAGGATGTTTTATTTCTCTTGCGTTTATGAAAATAACATATAACTCCCCGTTTCATATACATATATATATATATATATATATATATATATATATATATATATATATATATATATATATATATATATAGGTAGACAGATAGATAGATAGATAGATATATAGATATATATATATATATATATATATATATATATATATATATATATATATATATATATATATATATATATACATATATATGTGTGTGTGTGTGTGTGTGGCTGTGTTTGTCTCTGTGTATGTATGTTTGTGTGTTTGTGTATGTGTGTATGTGTAAAGAGCAACCATAATTTCTCTTATAATCGAATTTTGTTTTTGGAAATATACATTCCCAAAGGTAAAATTCGATAATAAATATCATCATGGTTGATATTTGTATTGATTAAACTCAAAAGGGTGATTGTTTTTATTATTATTATTATTATTATTATTATTATTATTATTATTATTATTATTATCATTATTATTATTATTATTATTATTATTATTATTTCGGGAGTAGACCCTGTTTTAAGCAGGTTTTATTGAAAGTGGTTGCTTCCTCAGTGGTGTTAATTTTATAACTAACTTTTTCTATCGTTCTTATTATCTTTTTCTCTTTATTGCTATAATCTGCTAGTAACTGGGAATGGGACATATTTTCATTAGGAAGCTGATGGAGACCATATCATTCAAAATTCAATGTTTAGTACATCACTACACACTATGAAAATACTGATAATAAGTACAAAATATGAAACACTATCACAATGTCAGTGTGCACGTGGAATTAGGTATAACACATCCTTCAACCCAACCGGTTTCGAGCAGTGAGAAGGTTTTCTGCTTATTATCAAGAGCGAACCATAACGCAGGTTGTTGTTAGGGCTTATATTCATTCCGTATTGGTGAAGGACCGCCCGAGGGCGGAGACGATTATTCCATGGAGGTACTGGCCTCTGGCTAGCCAACGTGCTTGATGTGATTAAGGGGTCGGGTCCTCTCAGGAGATAATCCATGTTTTATTCTCAGGCTGTGTCAGTCTTGTTATAGTTGTAATTGCCTGGCCTATTGTTGGTGGTTGACCTTATACATGTTGGCAATAAGTTCTCTTATTGCATGGTGTTCAGGTCAGATCTTTCTTGTTGAATGAGAAGAGTTTTCATTATCCTGAGACATTTGCTGTCAGGGGCATGGCCAATGATGGTTAAATTTTTTACTATATGCTATCTTGTTATCTTGTAATTATGTGTTTGGAGTCAATGCCATTTTATTGCACCCTGTTGCACGTGGCAAGATAATCTTTTAGATATATGCATCGTCATCATCCCGATTTAGGTGCCAGGACATTCCTGGACATGGCCTTTATATCGGTACTCTACGTTGGTCCTCTTAAAATCATTTTGCATGACAGGGGCTGGGTTGTTTTTCGTTATCAGTCTCGTGTTTTTGCAGATTGGTAATAAATTATGAGGTTGATTTTGGTATTCTCTACCATGGCATTCAACAAGAAAGACCTGACCTCAACACTACGCAAGAAATGACTTTATTGCCAATGTGTATAAGGTCCACCTCCAACAATAGTCAAGGCAATTACGATCATAGCAGGTTTAACAGAGCCGGTGGCCAAAACACGGGTTATCTCCAGAAAGGACCAGAACCCTTAATCCCGCGAAGCAAGCTCGCTAGCCAGAGGCCACTACCTCCCAGGAATACTCGTTTCTGCCCTTGAGTGGTCCTTAACAATAAGGAGGGAATGTCAAAGCAGGACTCCGTATATAAGCACTTACAACAACACCTGTGTTACAGTTCAATCTTGATAATAATGAGCATAAAACCTTCTCACTGCTCGAAACTGGTTGAGTTTAAGGATGTGTTATACCAATTTCTACGTAATTATATTTTTTGTTTCCTCTTTTTTTTTTTTTTTTTTTTTTTTTTTTTTTTACATAAGTGACCATACCTTGTGCACACTGATATTATGATAGTGTTTCATACATTGTACTTATTATCTGTACTTTCATAGTTTGTAGTGATATGTTAGAGATAAATTGTGAATGATACGGTCTCCATCACCTTCCTAATGAAAAAAATAGCCCATTCCCAGTTACTGGCGGATTGTAGCAATGAAGAGAAAAGGATATTAAGAACAATAGAAAAAGTTAATTACAAAATTAACGCCAATGAAGAAGCAATCACTTTCAGTAAAACCTACTATTATTATTATTATTATTATTATTATTATTATTATTATTATTATTATTATTATTATTATTATTATAATTATTAAGGAACTGGAGAATTACGACAACGCCAGACATTCTTAAATTTATTTCCATCACCAACAAATAACAACGTTTCAAACATCTCTGTGTTCATAATCATGTTCCTGGGTAAAAGAAAGTAAAACAATAAAGAGCAAGCTGTACATAAATATTGTAAACAAACAAATAAATTCTAAGTTAGAAAGGGAAAAGGCATAATTAGGCAATCTTCAAAGGAAAACTAGAAATTTCTTGATTAAGTTGTGGCGTTTTAGATTTTATAAAAATTGACTCTGCTATTCTTATTTCATTTTCATATGACCCTCTGTATATTATTGAAAAGTTGGCCAAAGAGAATGAACACTTACAATCCATTTCGCAATGGTCTCGTATGCTAGACTGTAAAGGTTTGGACAAGGCTCTGCCAGTTCGGCTGCTAATTCCCTTGTGATCTTGGTAGCGAGAAAAAAATGCATTTTTTCGTGGAGCCAATATAAGCTAATTGGCAATTTGGCCAGTTAAACAGGTAAACCACCATTGATTCAAAGGTCTTTTGCAGCTTTTCCTTATGATTAACAAAACTTTTTATTTTTGAGTAATTATAGAATATTAAATTCGGTTTAATTTGTGGTAGGTATTTACTCAGGATTTCATGTATTCTGATTTTAATATATTTGTTTGTTTCATCATTAAAATATGGTAATTTGATGAAGAGTTCAATTTTTTTTTGGACCAAATTTCTTAGGTGTAGGACAAAATATACTGTTAAGGAAAGTTCTGAGTTTGTAATAGAATATTTTGGATGGGAAACCATTGTGGGAAAAGAATTTCTCCATGAAACATATTTCCTTATGAAAATTTTCAAAAGATGACGTTAGTCTAAACGCTCGGTAAAACATTGTGCTAAATGTGTTTAACTTGAAATTGGCATAGCATCTACTCAAAAAATTAACTCCGAGTCCTGTGTGAGAAGGTTTTCTGTAAATGTTGGTGTTCTTGAGATATATATCTATTTTAGGAATAAGAAATAAGTTAGACCGCA
>NC_090729.1:56176346-56177912 GCF_036898095.1 Palaemon carinicauda
TTGATATCCATTTTCACGATCTGAAGATTTCATGGAAGTCATTTTTCATTATATGCGATTTTTTTCAAACTAATCTGTTGCTTCTCTTGTATTGCTCAAGTGATCCTTTCGAGCGATTTACAATTATTTTCTTCTCACTCCTTATAACTGACTCAGTAAATATATATATATATATATATATATATATATATATATATATATATATATATATATATATATATATATATATATATATATATATATATATATATATATATATATATATATATATATATATATGTATATATATGTATATATATATATATATATATATATATATATATATATATATATATATATATATATATATATATATATATATATATATATATATTATAAAAACTGGATGTACATCCGTACAGTGAATCTTCGTCAATGGTTATATTGATTTTCATTGAGAAGATTGTCTTTTGCTGAGTAAAAATTTGATGGAAGTTTCTTACTCTCTGGCTAATTGGATGGTGGATAGACGGTGTTTATCATGTTTTCTATTTTTCTCTTCTGTCAACTGTTTTTAAGGTTTAGACCGGAAGAATATAAGTGACAGACGACAGAGTACTAAAACAGTCAGTTAGTGTAGGGTTTGGATGAAAATACTTTTTCCCTAACTGATATTTTTCTACTCCATGGGGTTCTTTTCCCCACTTCTGTGTCAGGACTCTGTCTAAAAGACTTCGAGGAGAGTGATTCTCCCACCCCCATAAAACACAATAATAATAATAATAATAATAATAATAATAATAATAATAATAATAATAATAATAATAATAATAATAATAATAATAACAATAATAATAATAATAATAAATAAGCGTTAAAATACTTTAAAAAAAAACTATCCGGAATCCTTTAGATTTTTGTGATTGTTAATAGAGTGTCTTTAGAATTAGAGTTTGATAAAAAATTTAAGCAAGTAAATCATAAAATTGCTAGGTTAAGTAAAATTTGGAAATAGAATTGCCTTAAATTATATATAAAAATTAGTTCATATATTAGTTTAGTGAGATTGGTGACTGTGTGGACATGAATTGTGTTATGACAATGAAATAATATCAAACAGATTTTGTATATTCGAGAACACAACCCTCAGAAGTATATTAGGAACTTAATTGCAGGACAGGAGTAGAACTGACACTAAAAATATCAGTCGATTACTTCGCCTAGCCAAGAACGATTTACTTTTTTTTTTTTCCTACTATCCTATAAATTTAAAACATTAATCTCATCTCACCTACTTTCCGCCAATTTTCTAATTTTGAGCAACTTTATAATTTCCTTTCCATTTTATATACAGTTCTTGAATTCAAGTATAGTTAGTTTAATACATCAGGAGGCAGCCATTGCTAATTAGGGTATAAACTCGGATGACCAAAATCTCCATGGAATTCACCATACTGTCATAAATTCGATTCAATTTGTATTATGATAAAGTCTATGGACTAATTTCCCGACCTTTTCTCAATATTCTTTACTCGTACTTAATACATAATTTTATTAGTAACCTTTTATTAAGTTTACTCATACAAA
>NC_090729.1:56183412-56188412 GCF_036898095.1 Palaemon carinicauda
TGTTTACGTGTAAATAAGATTTTGTTAGACATTAATTTTTAAGGATAGGAAAAGTCACGGGAAATAAATTTACAATATATACATGCATATATATATATATATATATTTATATATATATAAATATATATATATATATATATATATATATATGACCAGTGTGAACGGATAATGAGAAGTCGGAATATGGGTTTTTTTTATATATTACAAAAGGTTCGTTCGTAAGTACACTATACACATCTACCCTTGCAGGTGAGGGACTTGTCAACTCGAGCGCCCACCGGCAAGTAACAACTCCCTTCGCTATCAAAATGCAACCATTGGAAAACATGCTGAGATATAGGTTTTTGTGGAATACTCATGAATATTAAGTTCAATTACCTTGACGTATAACACACACATATATACATGAATTAGGACACTACTACCCTCCCCCAGCTCTTCACTCCGGGAGGAGATGCACACTCGCCATGAAAAGTCTATGACATACGGAGGACAATCCAACCCAGAATAGGCATGGCTTGTACTAAACATAAATACTATATATATATATATATATATATATATAAATCACCCCAAAAAATAACACATCTTACACAAAAAAAAATAAAAAAAATAAATATTTCATGTTGAAATGGACACAAAATAATATAAATTATTTTACTAATTTCTTCTTAAGACATCTGCTACCAAAACACAGAATGTCCTAAGTAAAAAAAAAAATCGTAACATCAGTTTTACACAACCTCATCAATAACTTCCCTCTGGTTGCGAGCAATATGGGCTTCTTGGGCGGGACAGGGTAGGAACAGATATTCCTTCATCTCTCGATTTTACTTGTCCGGGTTTACGGCACAATTTTGCAATACAACTCACCACCAGCGTTTCATCATTTATTTAAATGACTCCTACACTTGCACTTGCAACTTTCAACCGGTGGCTACTAGCCGTTTTCCCGAGAAAATCATTCATCTTCCTGCCCTTCTATTATAACATTAAGTATAAGGTATTCACATCTACACATTCTCTAACACTGCCTATCCTCAATGCTGAACTTTAATCCCGCAGCCATTTCCCGTTCGGGAACCGCCCCGGCCACAGCAACCAGGAATCATATAAGTACATGAATAATACAGCATCCACCTGACGGATCTCACTTGACCTATTTAACCTCTGATTGGTTTTACGTTCATTCAGCAATGTTATACGTATTTCCACACTCAGCAAAATTACCACAACATTTTACGTATACACTTAGCATGAACATAAGACCACATTGTTATTATCAAGTTTATTTAAAACACGTCAAAAGAAAAAATGAGCTCTGTTCAAACAACAAAAACAGCAAGGGAAAAAAAAATTCTACTCATCAACTTGAAGGATGTCACGTATGCAGGGGTAAGAGGAACACTTAGGAAAACTACCTCTTCAGGCACCGAATGTATGTGTGCCTGATGATGCTTAGACAGTGCGCCATTAACAATGCTTTGTATCACAACTATGTTATACTCAACCATCTTTACTTGGTACGGACCAAAATACGGTGGCTCTAGTTTGTTTCTTAGGATGAAATAGTTTCAAATACACACGATCCCCTACAAATACGTTTAACATTGCGGTTTTGAACCGTCCATCATACTTTGAGATGTGATTTTCATTAGCTCTTTTCAAAAACCTTTCAGTGGTGTTCATTACTTTCCTCAATTGATCTAATAAATATACCTGGTATTGTTCAGTTGAATAAATTGGCAATTGTTGTAAATTAATGAGGACCGTATATGGTAACACAGGATCCTGTCCATACACTAAAAAGAAAGCCGGGTCCCTGAGTAAAGAATTATATGCAATGTTCAAAGCTAGCTCAGCTCTAGGAAGCATGGCATGCCAATGAAGGGGGTCATCATCCACTAAGTAACGTAAAATTCGCATTACTTGCCTATTATGCAATTCCACTAATCCATTTGCTGAAGGCCTATGTGCGGTCACTGAAAAGTGTTCAATTTTCATCAAGTCTGTCACCGATTTCACCACCTTATTTATAAATTTTTGGGCAACCAAACCCATTAATGAAAGAGCACACGCCTGAGTTAATGAATTTGCAGATTTATCCAACATTGCGTAAGTATGAGTGTAGCGAGTAAGTGCATCCACAAATACACATGTATACTTATGTTGTGTTAACCCAGTAGGAAATGGTCCTACTACAACCATATGTACTCTATAAATTTTAATAGGAACCGCAGGCCACTTTCTGGCTTCAGGTATAGTGTTTTTATTTTCTTTGAAACAGTTACAAGCATGACAACCTTTTTATGTAATTTTCTATAGATTTTTGCATTCCTAGCCAAAAGAAGGATTCATGTGCTCTTCTTAATGTTCTATCAATTCCTAAATGCCCTGCATATGGACTTGCATGTACAATGTAGATGGCTCGTTTTATTTAAGAGGGAGGAAGAACAAAATTCCCCTCCCCTCTCCCGTAAGCAAAATATAAGATATAATTTTCAATAAAAAAATTTCTCATGAGGCACATTCAGATATGACGGATAACTCTCCGATTCCCCTTTAAGCACTGCTCGCACTCTTTCCATCCATTCCCCTTTTTTCTGTCCCTCTCGGACTTCTTTTATGTCCCAACCTCCCAAGTTAATCAAACCTGCATCATGAGGGTATTTATTCAGGACACCCTTGGCCATGTCCTCGGTCACCCTCATATATTCCCCTTTGTCATTTGTCTCTCTATCTCTCTCTCTCTCTCTCTCTCTCTCTCTCTCTCTCTCTCTCACCCCGTTTTCTGAATTCTCATTGGGAGAATCCCCAATCCGTTGTCTATTTTCTCAATTTTGATGAGATTCTTAAATATTTTGTTTATGTTCTTGGTTCCTCTTTTGTGCCCTAGTTGTTGCTCCTATTACTGCACCTCTAGAGAGAGCATCAGCCACCTTGTTAGCTTTACCTTTTAAGTGGTGAAAAACCTTTATATTAAACTCTAAAAATCTCTCACTCCATCTTGCTTGTTGAGAGGTCAAATCATTTTTGTAATACAAATCACGTAAGGGGCGATGATCACTTTGCAACTTAATCGACTGACCTAATAAAAAGAAGCGATGCCTCACTAGAACCCAATGAATGGCCAAAGCCTCTCGATCGAATGTACTATAACTCATTTCTACTCCTTTTAACGTCCGGGAAGCAAAACAAATGGGTCGCTCTCTGCCTTTTCATCTCATAGCGAAACTATGCCATCAGTAGCTACGCTACTCACATCTGTTGTCACTATAAACGGGCAATGATATCTAGGATATGGGAGTAATTCATTGCTAGTTAAGGCACCTTTCAAATGGTTGAAAGCCCTTTCTTTATCCATTCCCCAATCTATTACTTTTGGTTTCTTTAAAGCATCTAAGGGTCTCGCTATCTCTCCAAAACCTCTTATGAATTTACAGTAATTCCCAGCAAATTCTAGGAATCAAGCTACTTCCCTAGAGTTTTGTGGCCTGGGGAAATCTCTAATAACCGCTACTTTACTGGGGCAGGGTTGGATACCTTCTGGGGTTATTATGTAACCTAAAAATTTGACATGTTTACAGAAACTTTTGCACTTTGATAATTTTATTTTCATACCATTATGTCACAATGCTTCTAACACTTTACGAATATTATTATTATGTTTTTTGGCCGTTTACCCTTTAATTAAGGGCAACAAAACCGCCATCATTACACAAGAAAATTACTTGGATAATTTTTTACACCGAAAGGAAGAAAATCAAACTGAAATAATTTATCATTAGCTATAGATGCTGTTTTACATTTACTGTCTTCCTGAATGGGTATTTGATAGTATCAAGATTTTAAATCAACAGTTGTAACGTATTTGCTATCCCCGACTTTCACATGTAATTCTTCGATCGAGGGCAATGGAAATGCATTATCCTTAGTGACTGCATTCAACCTCCTATAATCAACACACAATCTTACCGAGCCATCCTTTTTCCTAACAGCTACAATTGGAGAAGCCCAGGGGGATTCGCTCTCCTTGATTATCCCTTGTTCCTTTAATTTATTAATTTCCCTTTCTATCTCTCCCTAGAAATGAATGGGTACCTTATAAGTCCTTGACCTGATCGGCTCCTCCCGCCCAGTTTCAATGCTAAAGGAAATTGATCAATCCTCCAGGGTGGCTCATCTCCAATTGCAATTACATTGGAATAATTATTGACAATGTCACTAACTACTGTCTGATATTCTGAAGGACAATTTTCACGCTTGCATAATCATATTCTGAGTGTGCATGTCTATGCGGGATGGAGATTTGGTCTCCCATCATCCCATTATAAGCAATTTCACATAACTCTAATACACACACAGAATCACTTCCTAAAACAACTCTTTTATTTGACAAATTATCTATCGTTATATCAGCTCTCTTCTCTTTTATTTCCATCAAGCCCTCTAAAAGCATATGGGCCCAAATGTTATGGGGTTTAACAACTACGTTGTTTACCTCCTAAAGAGGGTAACACGGGGTCACAGATATGCTTGTAAGGGTCTGGGGAGACAACACTTCTCCTCTCTCAGGTACATCTGTTACCTTAGTTACATGTCTCTCCGAGCTAACACACGCACTTACTGTCTCATGACTTTCTATCGGCAAAATGTAGCCCCCTGCTTTTACTGATATTTTATCTTTTCCCCCAACAAAGCAAATTTGATTATCAGAGGTAAAATCAATTCTTAGAATAGCCTTGATTCCTTGAATTTCTAAGGTGGGCAAGACAAAAAATCATGTGTAAACTTCACTGACCCCCCCTTGAATTTGATGATTGTTGTATGGTTTATGTGTAGTTTATTTCCTCCTGCCGTGTCAGGAACAATGGATGCCGCTGACTGTAGTGGATTTGAGGATAATTTTGTTTCAATCACTGAAACACTGGCTCCTGTGTTAATCAGCGCTCGAATGTATTTATTTTGCAGGTCGATCCTAAATGCTAACATTCCTTGAC
>NC_090729.1:56198412-56218412 GCF_036898095.1 Palaemon carinicauda
CACTGTCTTGGGTTGGAGTTCTCTTGCTTGAGGGTACACTTCCTCTTGTTTTTTTTGAAATGGTGTGTTGGGCAGGCTTAATAAAAGGGCCATGGATGCCTGGTGGTTTATCAAGAGGTTGTCTTTTCCTTTTTCTGATTATTTTTCTTCTCAAAACCATCCCTACTGTCCTCCCTTCAGTTGAAGTGGCTATCCTGGAGGGTATTTAGCCTTGCATGGTGTATCTGCTCCTCCATGTTGACCAGTTTTCCCGACTTTTTACTATAGTCTATGGGTATCATCAATCACTTTTCTTATAATTCTGAAGGTATTGTTTTTGTTATAATTCTTGTTAATCTAGTTTTTAAGTAAGATGTCTCTTTTTTATTTCTATTAATTCTTATGCTGTCTGGAGACATTGAGCGAAATCCGGGACCAGTACGTCCTAGATTTCGTCAATGTCGTCTTCTGTATTGCAATATTCGTGGTCTTCATGCAAATATCCAAGACCTTACAGTTGTGTCCAGACAGTATGATATTCTTTTGTGCTCAGAAACTTTGGTTTCTAATATGAGGCACTCATCTGAGCTCCTTATAACTGGTTTTAAGAAGCCAATAATGTTGAAACGTGATGCCATCCCTAGGACCAGGGGAATGGCGGTGTATATTAGGACCGAGTACCCTGCTTCTCATAAGTCCTGTTATCAATGTGGATGTCATGAGAATCAGGTAATAAAAGTATGTGGCAGGCATAACAACTTTTATTTGTGTTCGATCTACCGGAATCCAGACATAGATGATTCTATCTTCGATTGTTTTCTTACCATTATGGCTAAGATACAAGAAGATGATAGAAAGGCTTCTTTTGTCTTTGTTGGTGATTTTAATGCTCACCATAGGGAGTGGTTAAGTTCTATCTCTCCTACTGATCGCCATGGCTTAAGAGCTTTAGACTTTGCCTCTGAATCAGGCTGTGAGCAAATCATAAATGAAGCTACTCACAGGTCTGGTAATTGCTTGGACCTCGTATACACTGATTCCCCTGGTGTTATAACTAGTAAGGTTGGTTCTCCAGTCGGGACATCTGATCATGCCTTGATTTCATTATTAGTGAAGACTGAGCAGCCTGTCCCTGATATATCACATTCTTGTAAAATTTATATGAAATCCCAAGCAGACTGGAATGGGATTTTACATGATCTTTTGTGCTTGAATTGGTCACAATTATATAAGAGTGTAGATCCTGTTGTCCCTTTGAATGAGAATCTAGTCAACATAATTGATAGGCGTATCCCTTCTCGTGTGCTAAGGTACCGAGTAAAGGACAAACCGTGGTTCAATGATGATTGTAGACGTGCTTATTTGGAGAAACAGGAGGCCTATCATCTTTGGAAGGGTAACAGATCAGATTTGACCTGGAACAACTATACTCAGCTTCGAGCTTTTGCTCAGAGAGTTTATGCCTCAACTGAAAAGGAGTACAATTCAACCATAAAAGAAACACTTTCTGGTACAACTCAGGAACATAAATGGTGGTCTACCCTTAAATCTGCACTCTTTGGTGTAGATGCAACAGTTGCTCCTTTACTTAAACCAGATGGCTCAGTCTCTCACTGTCCAAAGGAAAAGGCAACCCTTTTGGCTGATGTTTTTGACAGTAAACAGAGTAATGAGAAACTTTAAATTCCTCATTCCTGTTTTCCTGAGGCTAAACTAACTAGTTTAGCTTTTCGATCTCGTGAGATTAAAGCTCTGTTGGTGGACCTTGATGCTTACGGAGGTGTAGACCCAAATGGTATTTTTCCTTTGTTTTTTATAAAGACAGCAGATTTCTTAGCTCCAAAGTTATCTGTTATTTTGTGCAAGTTAGCAAGAAGAGGAGCTTTTAGCACTAGTTGGAGAATTGGTAATGTTACTCCTCTATGTAAATGTGTTTGTGGTAGCTCAAATCCCACTGATTACCGCCCAATTTCCATAACTCCCGTATTATCTAAAGTTTTTGAACGTCTTCTGACAAAACCTCTTAATAGGTTTGCTGAAGGTAATCATCTACTCCCTAGTTTGCAATTTTGTTTTTGTAAAGGCCTTGCAGCATGTGATGCCCATCTCACAATCTCCAATGCTGTACAGAAATCCCTTGATTGTGGTCGGGAAGTTCGTGTGATTGGCCTTGATTTTAGTGCTGCCTTTGACAGTGTTAATCATGAGGCCCTTGTTTTCAAACTGAAACAGTTGGGAGTGGGTGGGTCGTTTCTTAGCATTATTATTGATTTTTTAAGTAATAGATCTCAGAGAGTTGTTGTTGATGGGCACCATAGGGATTATAGGAATGTGATATCCGGTGTTCCACAGGGTAGTGTTCTTGGCCCATTACTTTTCATACTATATACACATGACATGTGGTTTGGCCTAGAAAACAAGCTTGTTGCATATGCAGATGATGCTACTCTCTTCGCATCAATTCCATCCCCTGAATGTATATCAAGGGTTGGTGAATCCCTTAATAGAGATTTAGCATGGTGCAAATTATGGGGTATGAAGTTGAATCCTAACAAAACTCAAAGTATGATTGTAAGTAGGTCAAGGACGGTGGCTCCTCAACATCCGGATCTCAGTATTGATAATGTTTCTTTAAATATGTATCACTCTTTCAAAATTTTAGGTGTGATTCTCGACAGTAAATTTACTTTTGAAAAACATATAACGTCTGTGTCTTCTTCAATTGCAAAAAAAATAGGCTTATTGAGGAAGTCTTTCAAGATTTTCGGTGATCAATCTATTCTGAAGAAGTGTTTTAATTCTTTCATTCTACCCTGTTTTGAGTATTGTTCTCCTGTCTGGTCTTCAGCTGCTGATTCTCATCTTAATTTGTTGAACAGAAACTTACGGTCTATTAAATTTCTTATTCCTGATCTAGATATTAATCTCTGGCACCGTCGTTCAATTAGTTCATTATGCATGTTGCATAAGATTTTTCATAACTCTGACCATCCTTTACATTCAGATCTCCCTGGACAATTCTATCCTGTTCGTAATACTAAGCAGGCTGTTAATTCTAATAGCCAGGCCTTCTCCACCACGAGGCTCAATACTACGCAATACTCTAGAAGTTTTATTCCAGCTGTTACCAAGTTGTGGAATGATCTTCCTAATCGGGTGGTTGAATCAGTAGAACTTCAAAAGTTCAAAGTTGGAGCAAATGCTTTTTTGTTGACCAGGCAGACATGAATCTTTTTATAGTTTATTTATGACATATTTGTTTTTGATGTTGTTAATAGTTTATATATGACATGTCTGTTTTGACGTTGTTACATATTTTAGAATGATATATTGTTAATATGTTCTCTTCACTTATTTATTTCCTTATTTCCTTTCCTCACTGGGCTATTTTTCCCCGTTGGAGCTCCTGGGCTTATAGCATCTTGCTTTTCCAACTAGGGTTGTAGCTTGGCTAGTAATAATAATAATAATAATAATAATGATAATAATAACTGTTTGCCTTATTATCTTATCAGTCCCTACTCCCTGAACTGTTGATACGCCAAACAGTGTAAGCATGCTAGCCCATGTTTTAATATATATTAATTTTTGTGACGTCTTTGCTCGCAAGTCCTTGTACGTAAACTCCATGAATGTTCAATAAGGTAGTTGTATTCACCTCACCTCTCTGTTACAGCCTAGCAGCTTTCCTGTAAATATGGTGACCACTAGTGGACTCGCTTCCTCCTTCCATCCCTCCCACTGCAGTGCCTTACTGTTTTTTATGTCATCCATTGAACCGGACTCCTCTACACACGTCGCCTCAATGAAACGCCGGCCTTTACCAGTGGATGAGCGTTCACCTAGTTCCAGCGTGCCATAAGTCCAGTTTTGCAATGAGCGCATTACTCGCTCAAGAAGTAAAGCAGACTATGTCCATCGGGTGATCCTCAAGGACAAGCTCCCACAAATCTTTGATTGACTTTGCAAACAAGGGAACACACTGATAGCACATGACACTCTTAAAACATGCCATCCTTGAGCAGTACCTACTTTCATCAGTTGCCCGTAAAGCCCAGCTTCATCTGCTCTATATAACCTATGGGGGGACCAATAGGGTAGGTACACCCTCAGGAAATTCACCAGTATTGCTCACATGCAGTCTGTCGCAGACGGCTCCCCTGTGAAGTAAATCTACTTTGTGGTCATTGGGCAAGGCGCCTAGCCGAGCCTCTACTCATTATCATCCCCAATGTCGATATTTGGCCCATGAAGGGCCTAATAACCAATGTCAACTATCTTATGGACAGCCCCTTCACCACCTTCAAGATTTCCATCAATGCATACACTCATGACGAGATGGACAACTATTCAACATTGACCAAAGGTGATGTGAATGCGGTAGAACACAGACCCCAATCCTGTGCTGTGCCAGAGCACTGACAAAGCCATCACTGACGCCTAATGGCCAAAGTTATTTTACTACCACATCCAATTCATGGCTGCTGCGAAGAAATGTGCTAATGGTTATCGGTGGCCAAAAAACATGAGTGCGCCATCACTTGTGGCGGTGGCCTCCCATGTTATGAATATTTTCTATTTACGTGATGCAAGTACAGGAGAGTGATTTTTGGTAGACATGGGTGGCTGCAATTTTCTTCTGCCAAGGCCACTCTCCAGGACACAACATAGTTGGTCCAGGTTTGGCTGGAAGCTGTCAACGGATCTGCGATACCCACCCACTGTGATGAAAACCTCACATTATTGTTTGACAGTGTCAAATACAATTAGAAGTTCCTCATTGCTGACGCCACATTGCTAATCTTCGGTGCATTTTTCCTCTGATATTTCCACCTCTGGAGATGTAGCTTCTCGGCGATTAGTCAATGCCGACTCTTACTCCTCGGCACCTCTTTAACCCGCCCCCTCTGACTTTGCTACCACGGATGCCTACGACAACCTCCTCACATCGTCTTAGGATGTTTTCGGTCTAGAAATTCGTCAAACCAACAAGGTTGCTGCCAAACACAGTATTTATCATCATAATAAGAAGACGGGACCTCCAGTGTTCTCCAGATTCAGGCGTCTGGCACCAGATCGTTTGGCAGCCGCCAAATGAACATTCACTGAAATGGAAGAAATGGTCCTAGGCCAAAAGGCACCAAGCATCTGGTCATCACCATTACACATCGTCCTATAGAAAGATTACTCTCTGCGTTAATATAGGGATTACAGGCCCCTGGACGTGCAAAAAGAACCGGATCACTACCGCCTCCTAAATATAGCCGTTATAATCTCCTACTTGCGAAAAGAGTTTTTTTCACGCTCTACCTCCTAAAGGGGTACTATCAGGTACCAATGAATAAAGAAGGCATCCACAAGAACTCCATCACTACCTTCTCTGGTATGTAAACCTTCAATTACTAATGTTTTGGCTTTCAGAATGCTGAGGCTTCTTAGTAGACCCCCCCATCTATGTATATTATGTGGACGACATATTTGAGTCACCTATGCATCGTACTCGACGGCCTACAGCAGTATCGTCTTGTAGTCCAGTACAATAATTATGCTTTTGGCGTCAATAAAGTATGGATTTTAGGGCGCCATATCACTACAGGAGTCCATTCCTTCCCTGAGAATGTACCAGCCGCTCAGAGCTTCTCCATGCCCTCGAGCGTTAAACCACTGCAAGATTTCAATGGCATTATCAACTATTATTACTGTTTCCTGCCAGCCATCGCTGCCACTTTTCCCCCCTCTATGCCTCCCTGAAGGGCAAGCAAAAACACCTGGAGTCGGAACCCCTTCAAGAAGCAGCCTTCTGTAAAGCAAAGAATCACCTATATACTTCTGCTCTCAACTCTCGTTCTCTCCACCCATGCCAGTGACGAAGTTATTGGTATAGTACTCGAGCAGGTGTTCAATATCTCGATCCTCCCATTGGCCTTCTTCAGTAGAAAACTGTCCAAGGTGGAATCCAGCTCCTATTCCTTCTACCACGAATTGCTGGTGGTGCACATGGCTATACGTCACTTTCACCACTTCTTGAAAGGTACGTCCTTTGACATTCGCACGGACCACATGCCTCTGGTGTATGGGTTTAATCGACAGTCTTCTGCCTGGTCTGCCCATCAATACCAACATCTCTCTGCCATGGTTGAATACTATTGCAGACTTCAACATGTCCCTGGGTATATGATTCCCTTTTCCGGTACTTTGTCAAGAAACAAAATGGCTGTCATTTACCTCGGCAGAAGCCCAGTGAAAAGATAGTGAGTACCAAGCTTGTAGGAGGTCCTGCACATCGCTCTGTTTGGAAATTATCGCCCTCGACAACTCCAACGCCACCTTCCTTTATGATGTCAGTACTGGTGCACCTAGACCATGGATACTTGCCCCCATTTGCTGACAAGTGTTTGATTTCATTCATGTCCTTTCGCATTCCTCGCTCCGATCTACTGTGTGGCAACTGAAGACAAACTTCTTTTAGTATGTCATTTCCAAGAATGCTGAGGATTAGGTCTGCTCCTGTACTTCATGCCAAACTTCAAAAGTACATCAGCACACGGATTCAGGACTAGACACCATTCCTAAACCTCAACGTCATTTTGCCCACATTCTTGTCGACATAGTAGATTCCCTACCTACGACAGAAGGACCTTGGTACTGGTTTACCTTAATCGACCGATCCACTCGTTGGCCTAAAGCCATTATTATGGAAACTGCATCGTTCCCCTTGTGTTCATCTGCCTTACTCTCAAGATGGATAGTGAAATTTGGTATCCCTGAGCATATTATTTCTGATAGGGGTACCTCTTTCACCTCTCAATTGTGGACCTCATTATGGAATTTCATGGAAATCACCCTACATCAGACAACTGCCTACTCCAACTCTGCTGCAAACAGAATGGTTGAACGCTGTCATAAAACTCTCAGAGCAGCTTTGATATCCCACTACAAAGACTTCAGCTGGTTTACCCAGCTTCCTTGGGTCATCCTTAGACTAAGAACCCCCTTTAAAGAAGCCTTGGATATCTCGCCAACTGATAAAATGTATGGTGACCAGTTGGTCATCCCTGCCCAATTTTTGGCCCATTACTTTTCATACTATATACACATGACATGTGGTTTGGCCTAGAAAACAAGCTTGTTGCATACGCAGATGATGCTACTCTCTTTGCATCAATTCCATCCCCTGAATGTAAGTCTGGGGTTGGTGAATCCCTCAATAGAGATTTAGCTAAAATTAGTGCATGGTGCAAATTATGGGGTATGAAGTTGAATCCTAACAAAACTCAAAGTATGATTGTAAGTAGGTCAAGGACGCTGGATCCACAACATCCGGACCTCCGTATTGATAATATTTCTTTAAATTTGTATGACTCTTTTAAAATTTTAGGTGTGAGTCTCGACAGAAAATTTACTTTTGAAAAACACATTAGGTCTGTGTCTTCTTCAATCGCGCCAAAAATTGGCTTATTGAGAAAGTCTTTTAAGATTTTCGGTGATCAATCTATTCTGAAGAAGTGTTTTAATTCTTTCATTCTACCTTGTTTTGAGTATTGTTCTCCTGTCTGGTGTACAGCCGCTGATTTTCATCTTAATTTGTTGGACAGAAACTTAAGGTCTATTAAATTTCTTATTCCTGATCTACATATTAATCTTTGGCACCATCGTTCAATTAGTTCATTATGCATGTTGCATAAGATTTTTAATAACTCTGACCATCCTTTACATTCAGATATCCGTGGACAATTTTATCCTGTTCGTAATATTAGGCAGGCAATTAATTCTAATAGCCAGGCCTTCTCCATCATGAGACTCAATACTACACAGTATTCTAGAACTTTTATTCCAGCTGTTACCAAGTTGTGGAATGTTCTTCCAAATCGGGTAGTTGAATCAGTAGCAAATATTTTTATGTTGACCAGGCTAACATGAGTCTTTTTATAGTTTATATATGACATATCAGTTTTTGACGTTGTAAATAGTTTATATAGGATATATCTGCTTTGACGTTGTTACTGTTTTAGAATGATTTATTGTTAACTTCTTTTCATCATTTATTTATTTCCTTATTTCCTTTCTTCACTGCGCAATTTTTTCCTATTGGATACCGTGGGCTTATAGCATCTTGCTTTTCCAACTAGGGTTGTAGCTTGGTTAGTAATAATAATAATAATAATAATAATAATAATAATAATAATAATAATAATAACCGCCTCTGATAATCTCTAGTGCATATGTCATGTTGTGGGAAAATTTACTCTTTGCCACCAGATATACGAGGCCCCAGCAAAGCCAGACATAGTGACAGAACTGCACTCAGCAACACCTGTATCCCTGTGCAACGACACTTTCAAACCACTGGTAACGCCCTCTTACATAAGCCCTATAGTTGTGAATCCTCATGTGCCGAAAGCATTCTTAATTAACTTTCAGGGACCAGAAGATTGGGTCTCCATTGCTCTCCTAAAACATGTATATCTCCTGCTAGACCACACACCCAGAGAAGGCCTCTCCAAAGTAGGGTGCCATATTTCACACGTAAGTAAAATTTAGGGTGGAGCCACTTACCGCACATGATTCATACACGCTCGTGCACTGTAACGATTTTGCCTTATCATCTTATCTCTCGCTGTTCTCTGCACTGCTAATAGACTAAGCTATGAAGGTATGCTAGCTGAAGTTCTATTATATTTTATATTTTGTGATGTTCTTGCCTGCAAGCCCTTGTATAAAAACTCAATGACTATAATAATGCAGTTGCTTCCACATCACCTCTCAGTTACAACCTAACGGATCTCCCATACGATATCGTGAAAAATAAAGAATTCTAATCCCATAGCACTCTATGTTAGAAATATCATAATAAAATTCAAAAGAATCTTGGATGAATTTCAAATAGAATATTCTTCTATTAATACTATATTTGTATCAATTATTATGATCCTTAAGGTTTGTGAAGCTCAAACACATGCTTATGACAAAAAGCGATTATGAAACTAAATGAAACAGAAAGATCTTACAGCCATAAATGTGACAGGACGTTTTGGTTATTTCTTTTGGCGAGTAAATGTTGGTGGGAGGTTATGGTGTGGTATGCCATAAAGGCATTGGCTGAATTATTAATGTTCATATTATTTCCTTAAAAGTTTGATAATGCGAATACATCTGAAACGCCGTAAAATTTGAAAGATTAGCAATGGCAGCTAATGTTATGCGGCAGTGAAGCAAAAACTCTTTCACTCAGAAAACCCTTCTGTTTATTTACCTCATTTGAGTAAATGTTTGAATCAATATTGACAAAGCAGAAGTCATTGATCGAGAGGTTTCCATGGGGGAACTATTACATTCCCTTTTACTTTTCCATTTCCCTTTCCTTTTTTTGGCTCTTTTAAGCATGGTATTTTTAAGCATAAAATTTGTACTACGAAAAAAATTCCGTCATCAGTTTTTCCTATTCGTTCTTTCTGTGATATTATCGAGGTATGCATTATCGTATTTTGTAATTCTGGAAGGATATGAACTATCCAAGAATAGAGTCAATGTTAGGTAATGTTTCTGAAATCTATTCATACCATTCACTTGGACTTGCCCTTTCAAACCACTCACATATCCAGTTCAACTCTTTCCTGATACAGTTTTCGATGGACTACATGTTTCGTTAAATTTCACGAATGAAAGGACACAAAAGAACTTGTTAGTTCAAATACGTTTCAGACAAGTTAGTTACACTATTCGTGTAATATGTTAGATCTTTCTCTGTTTATTTATTTATTTTTTTTTTTTTTTTTTTACAGTTGTCAGAATATCATTAATTCCGCCAGGCAATTTCGTATGTGAACAGCGGTTGATGAAAGCTTTCGCTTTTAAAAGAAATGTTGGCTGGAATTAACTTTTGTTTTTATAACTGGAGAGGGGATTTCAAAACATATTTATTCCTCAGTTATTTTACGTTTATATTTGATTTTAGTTTTAAGTTGACATTTGGTTATTCGTTTTTATTTGTGCTGAAAAGGTGAAAGAAAAAAAATGCATTATATGAGATTTCCAGATATCTTTCCGTTTATACTTTTTCCATGCCCATCGTTAATTCTTCTTCAATATTGTTTAATTTTAATATGACTCATTTCTCTGATTTCAAATAAACTCAAATATGACAACCTGGAGAAAGATTGAGGTCTCTCACAACCAATGAAGAAGAAGTCGCTAATTATTGCAGCTCCGTTGGAAAAGGAGAAAAATTGAATTCAAGTCAGAAAAACGATTGTAATTTGGACAGCTTAGTTGGTCGTCCAGAAATCTCATATCTCAAGACAAATATTTGATTTGATTTTCTGTTGAAACAAAGACCTCGTTAAATCAGGGAAATTGTGCCACTGACAAATGAGACTTCTGGATGATGTTTTTCAAAAACATTGTTACTGGGGTCTTTGAATTGGCATTTTAGCAATCATAACCTTTTAAATATTAAGTATTTTCTTCGTGAATAGTCCATCCACAAGTACTTATGAGATACGTCCTATAATGCTCATTAGTACATTTAACTGAATACTCTAGTAGTGGGATATGAATGATTTACTGTATATGTTCCCACAAACGGATGCTCAGAATTATTCCTTCAAGTGTCGGTTGAAAAAGTTGATTTGCGAGGTCATTCCTACATATATCTGACCTCAAATATGGAATAACAGGGTCATTCCCTAGTATAACTGCTTACAAAAAAATGAATCACCAGACAATTCCTCCAATTATTTGCTCACAATATTGGACTCTTTGGGCATTCGTCAATATATCAGGTTAAAATGATGGTCAAATGCACTGGACCATTCCTTCAAATATAAAGCTCCTACAGATGGACTCGCTTGGTAATTTCTCCATGAATCTTCTGAAAACGATCATCCTTCCACCTCTCCAAAATAGACTGACCGCATTTTGTTCGCCATATATCTACTCACAATGATGTACTCATTGGTCATTTTTCCATATACTTATGTAAAAATTTTGACTCCCTGGCTCATTCCTGAATATATCTGCTCATTATGATTGGTTCAAAAAGTTGCTCTTTAATATATCTACTCAAAAAGATGACCATACTTATAGCTTTCAATGATAGTCTCACCAGTCAATTCCTCCATACACCTGCTTACAAAAACGAATTCACTGTCATTCTGAAATATATCTATTCACAAAGAAGAACATACTCGTCAGATTAATACTCCATATATATTCCCCCACTATGTGACTCATCTGATCATTCCTGTATAGATGCGTAGAAAGAGAGAATATATCTGCTCATGTACAGTAGACTGACTCACTGCGTCAATCCTCCACATCGTTTGTTCGCAAAGATGAACTCTCTAAATCATTATTCAATATATTTGCTCATCATGAAGGAATCAGTCTTCCATTTTTCTGCTCAGAGAGAGAGACTCGCCGAGTTATTTTTCCATACATCATCTCAAAAAGATAAACTAACAGTATCCTTCCTCCATATATCTGATCACCAAGATGTCCAGTGTCACTGGCTCATTCCCCGAGTGATATGCGTTTATTCGTAATGAGATGCAATATTGCTATTATTGACACATAAAAAATGCTTAAATTAACTCAAAATATTGTAATATGTCGATGATAACATGTAAACTATTCTGGGACTTACAAGAGTAAGTAATTTTAAGACAATATCTTTCAGAATATTCTCATGTTTTCTCTCTATGTATTTTTCTATTTAAAAAGAAGAATACTTTCCATTTGATAGCTATCAATAATTTGTATAGCTCTAGACAAAAAACATCCAGAGGTCTTTTAGCTCTGATAAATGATGACCTCTAAAATATAAAAAAATCCTTGCTGCAGTATTGAAACACGAATATATATATATATATATATATATATATATATATATATATATATATATATATATATATATATATATATATATATATATATATATATATATATTTGGGCTCAAGCCATGTTGTCCTGATGGAAGTTCCTAAAGTAGCTTCCTAAGGGATATATGTTATACTACAGTGATATTCCCAGAGATTTCAACCTTCAGGTCCCCGAATTCTAACTCCTGGAGCGAATATCCTCAAAAAAATTTTTACGGATATCGCATAACATCAGAAGACGTATTCTTGACACGCCACATAGCAATATGCACCCCTAATAGCATTTACGCTTTGAGGGGGATGTGGCAAAAGAAATAGAAGGGGGCCCGTAACAAGGTTACTCCCGTTCTCGTACTACTATTGACCACCACCACAGCGCCATTCCCAAGATGGCAGACATTCCTAATTTTGTAGCAATTTCGCTCAGTGGCGTTCCCTGTTGATCTAACTTCTCGATCAATTTCCAAGGATTTTTATTATGCATTCTCCAACTTCTTTCGCCTTCAGAAAGTTGAGTATTGGGTCTTTACAATGAATAATTTTTAGCTCCTGTTTCACAGTGAAATTAGAGTAATTTATTTTATCTAGAGCTAGCCTGTACCGGAGGCGCTATGAGCGCTGTCGTTCGTTGGGCATGTTATTTAGTTAGCAGAATGACTTCCCGGTTTTTAAATAGCATTATATATCATGAATTAATTATTCAATTATGTAAGCTATTTAGGCAATATATTCTTGTAAAGATATTTACATTGTGCATATTTTTCCTTTCCATTTTGACCGTATAGTTAGAGTCTCTGAGAGTGAGGTAACCGAGATCTCGTCTTGCCTAGGTAACCTAACCTAGGCTTGTTATTATGCCTTAGACATTCCCCGGTTACCCTTGTGTATGGTGATTTCAATTATGCAGAGATAGTTATCTCTTAGTATTGGATGAAACTTTACACCTCTCTAAAAAGGAAGATTTAAGGGTAATCCCTCTTCCCTCTGAGTGTAGCCTTAGGCTACAACCTCAGCGGGTCGGCCTTAAATTTTTAATTCAGGCATGACTTTCCTACGGTTTTTTATGCCCTTTCAATGTAACCGCAGATGCAGGTTTTTCGGGTTTTAGCCAGAATCTCAGAGTATTTTGTCTGTGGTCGGTAGCTGCCTGGCAAGATGAATAGAATACTTTTGCTACGTTAGGCTACCAACATAGGAGGCTAGACCTCCCTAGGCCACTCCTGGAAGGTCAGTACAATATGAACCTACTCCCTGTGACCTAGCACACTAGTCCTGTGTTAGTGGACCCTAGGCTGAAGAATAGAATTCTTCTACTGCTTAGGAGACACTGGCACTAGAACCCCGTTTCCTTACCATTTAGAGGTGGTGGCGAGGGTGCTACCAACTTCTTAATTGTATTAATCTAACCCTAGGCTAAGGAATAGAATTCTTTAGCCACATGGGATAGTTCTAATACAGGAACTGAGTTTGTTAGGTGGGGCAGGACAGGCTACGGCCGGCTCCTGCTGTACCTTTCACAGGACCCTCTTTTCCCTTCCATTCTATCCCTTTATGTTGGCGAATCCCGGCAGGTGGGTTGCCGGGATCAACCAGACTCCCCCTCTTTAACAGTTAACATCTGCCGCCCGGCAGTCATGATAGCTGTGGGCCGGCAGTCTTAACATCTGGCGGCCCGCAGTAATGACAGCTGTGAGCTGCTGGCCAAGTCAGTTGTCGGCTGGCAGTAATGGCTGCTGCCGGCCGGCAGTCATGGCTGCTGCCGGCTGGCAGTCATGGTGACTACTGGCAGGCAACCAGGGCAGTTGCCGGCCAGCAGCTGCTGGCCATGTTGGCTGTGAGTGGGAAGTCCCTTCTGTTTCCAAAGGTTCTTCAGTTCTCTCTTGAACTGCTAGCAACAGTGGCTGCTGCTGGGGTGATACATACCAGGCCGGCACGGAATGGTGCTTACTTAATTGGCAGCACGCCGACTGTACTGGCACTGCCGGCAGTGCTGGCCGGCAAGGATTAGACAGATCCTTGCCGGTGACAGTACTGTAGCTGGATTGAAGCTTGAATATTATATTCTCCCCTTCCCTTTGAACCTTCTTCCTGGAGAAGGTAGTAAAATTAGACTTTTCCATCCGTTTTACTGTATATATACACAGTATTATGTAGCTTGTTCTCCATGCTATCTCTCTTTCTTTTAGCTAGCAGGCTAGATGTGCTAGCATTAGCTAGCTATGCCGATGACATGCTGGCTGAACTACAGTATATGTTTATACAGGTAGTTAGTATTTTTGCAGTATAGGATATACTGCATATAGAAAGCTTCTGTATATATATTGCTAGTAGTGTTTTCCAATATATTTTGAATATCCTACCCAAATATTTGTGGAACCCAATCTCATATTGGAAGAATTTATTTCTTTAATATTCTGATTAGAAATCAGTCTTAAGATTACCCTGCAATATTAAGATTTTAAGGACTGGAGGTTGCACTCATAACCCTTAAAGGGCAGAGCCCTTATCTTCGAGTCTCCATGATTAGGAAACTCTATGTTTTAATTTTGTAAGGTGGGTCACAGCAAATAAGTTGGGTGGGATACACAAATATATGTCTTTCATTTCCCCAGCTGGACCGTACAGTCGGTTGCTTGCCAGAAAGGCAACACATTGGCTGGATCACACTATATATAATTATACAGTAGTCAGTAAATTGCAATATAGTGCATACTGCAAATAGAAAACTACAGCATGATTATACAATAATTATTTCTAGCATATCTTGGGTACTCTCATGCGATCTTATGCTGCAGCCGCTCTTACATTGAAGGAATAGTGTTTCTTCGTTAAGATGATTGAGAAATCAGTCATCCGTACCCTACAGTATTTAGTATGAAAGGGACAGTGAGGTATACACTTCCCTATCCCTAGGGGTTAGAAAAAAACCCTTTTTCAGTTCCTTCGAAAAGGAAATTCCTAACATTTAATACTGACGGGAGGTATCAGCATTTGCTTGCAAGGGATACACAAGTATGTGTCTCCTACTATCCCTTTATAGCTTGCTATCCTAAGCTATTCTGTTAAGATATGACCTTTGATATATTGGTTATCAGTGAGATAATCAATCATATACTCATTTTGTTTTCCTTTCTTTACAGGAGGAACGCCTTATGTCATGTGTTGCAGTCTTCTGCAAAACTAAGAGTAAGTGATTTTATGGACATAATGCCTGCAGGTTTCATGCCCCCTGCAATATTATTTCCGATAACCTGCAGTATTGGAACCCGCAGGCCTACAAAGTATGTCGGGCCCTATTGTCCGATGGTTTCAAGAATCCCAAGTCGGTAGAGACTAGGGATGCAGCTCGTTTCAAACTACATATTTGGGTGAGAGGCTTTCAGAAAATCTCTCCAGGACCTTACCTGCCTAATGACAAGATGTGTAGGTTACTATTTCCAACAGCGAGTAAGGAAATAGTTTTACCCCAGACACGAGGTACATTTCCCAACGGCCAGATAACCTTCGGGAAGGAGGTCAAAAAGTGCCCACGGGAAGAAAGGGAGAATGTCGGGTTGGAATTGTCTTTGTCCCAACCGGCTCAAGAGCCAGCGACATCGATATCTCTGCCTTCTATCCCTCTTTTAGATGGAATGAACCAGTTATGGGCCCAAGTCAAGAATCTAGTAGAAAACTTGTGCAAACAGAGCACATAGAGGGAAGAGAAATGCAAGGTAGAGCTTGGTGAAGCTCCACTTGTCGCTCCTCAGGGGTTGTACAAACGACTCGTAGATCAAGACCTTCCGATATGCTCCAAAACCAATCCCTGGAGGTTTGCGGAGCTAATGCCGATTTTAAACGGCTAACTCTACATCTCGGAGAAGATGGGTGCTGTTCCTTTGGACAAAATCCAGTTCTGGCAAAGCTTTGATACTTTCCCGAACTGTTTCATTAGATTGAAGGATGAACCAACATCAGGAAAAGTAATGGAATCAAAGGAGGTTATGATTCTCGACCATGATAAAACACAGGCTCTCCTATCAAGTAGCATAGAAAAGGCGTGTTACTCGGTGTCGAAGGTATTCACACCAGGTAACAAGCACTCTTCCTTTCTTGGTCCTGTTTCAATTTCATTCCCCTTTACGGAGAAGGCTTTCAAATATGTCACTGAGGCAGTAGAGACAGGTAAACCGTGTCCTACACTCAAGGAGTGCGAACCTGTCACTACCATTTCCCAGACAGGAGGAGAACTGTAAGGAGGCCCATTTAACCTTTTCAGTAGGAAGACTTGAGGCAGATGTCGCCAGTCGACAATTTAAAGAAAATCTCCCAAAATTATCTGAGTTTCTCTTACAGGATGCACAAGAAACAAAGGAGAGACTTGCAGCCTCCCTATCCCTACAGAACTACATAGAGTTTTGTTCGGCTCATCAAGATACCCCAGACATGCTCAAGGTTTTAGCCAAAATACATATGGCTACATGGGTAAAAAACCTTCATGCCTTTATTAAGGCTAGAAGAACATGTAGGGAGTTTGTGTTAGCTAATGCGACAGTGAAACACAAAACAAGGAAGGTAATATCTTCCAGCATCTGGGGTAAAGACCTCTTTCCAGACGAGGTAGTCAAGAAAGTAATTAGGAACCCCACCACGGAGAAAGTAGGACTTCTCCAAAAGTGGGGCATCCTTTCAAAAAGAGAATCTTCCAAGGTTGTGGGTCCCCAACCTAAAAGGAAGATGGAGAGGTCTGGAAATCTATTTCAAGCTGTTCAACAACAATCCACAGTTGTAGTGGCCGAGCTGTCACAGACAGATGGTCGAAAATATATTCCTATTGATCAGTCGAAGCATAGAAATGCTTCTAGTAGGAGGGAGGTTCCTTTAGGATCGCTGGACCTTCGATCCTTGGGTCCATGGCCTAATCAAGATGGGACTAAGATGAGAGGTGGAGATGTCTCTACCACCATTTCCTCAACTCCTCCAATAATCCAAAACCCTACTGGAGGAGTTTACCTGAGAGCTCTAGAGCATACAGGTGGTAAGGAAACTAGAGCCCACCGAATTCCAGGGAAGGCCGTTGTGTATTTATGAGAAGGACTGTAAAAAATTCAGAGTTATTCGGGACTTATCGCTACTCTACAAGTCCAAATAAAATAACGAGTTCAGAATGTTTATCCTCCTGAACATAAGGACCCCGTTGCATAAAAGGGTGCCTGTAGTCTTACCAGACCTGAAAGTCGTCTATTGGCAATTTCCAGTCAATCACCCTTTCCTCTCCTATCTAGGATTCAAGTTACTCAAAGTAACGTACTTCCCAGGAAAAATACTCATCAGACTAAACAGAGTACTAGATATCTTCAAGAAATTAGCAGACACAGTCATGCACAATTTAAGCCTAAGAAAGGTTCAGGCAAAAATGTTCCTGGACGAGAGGCTTGGGTGGGCATCACCCAAGGTGGCTGTTCTATGAACATCCAAGGAAAGGATCCGGTCCCCGGAACATCGCGGATGAAAGATAAGCTTCAAGAGGTATCTATTCTCTCTGGCTCAAAGGTTTCAATGACTGAAAAGCCATTGAAGCCTGTTGTCACACCAACTCTCCTTTCCTTTGGGAATGTAAAAGGAGATGGCGAGGTCTGTCAGGAGACTCCGGTAATCAGTCAGATTCCCAAAACGCAAACAGGGAGGAGCTCTGACCTCTCTCCAGTTTGCAATAGAGACAGTCCCAGTGCTTAGAGCACTGCTTCAAGATGCGCTGAGAGCCTGGAGAAAACAAGCATCAAACGCTCGAAGAGGCCTAAAAAGACTGATATCGGTCCTTCCTTAATCGCTTCCCTAACAAAGGTTCAAAGCCCGAAAGTCCCAAGACCATGTTGGTCCAGCCATGAGTAGGGAAACTCTCTCTAAGCAGATTAGATTGTGTACAGCTGATCTGGGACTCCAAAGCGATAAAGAGACGCTGCAATCGACGATGCTAGAGAACGTCTCATACAGTCTATGTGTAGTTAGCCATCCCTTACCTAAAGGGATGGCACCTGTCAGCAGTTCATATACAACCGATGCACAATGTGACAGTGGATGCTCTACTCGGACTCAGGCCGATAGAGTTAGAATGGTCCACGAACGCAGACCTATTCTCTCCCAGATGGGAACAAGACCCCGAACTGCAGTACGACCTCTTCATTACGAGCGCCGTCAAGGAACTTCCTCGATACGCAACCCCATACGAGGATCCTCCAATAAAAATTATAGATATCATGTCTCTGAAATGGAAGGGATAGACTTAGGATTTCCAGTTCATCCCGTCCAATCACCTGCTGAGAGTTCTCAACATGCTGAGATCCTTCCAGGTAGGAGTAGCCCTGTTGGCTCCCAAGTAGCCCAAGAGCAACCTGTCCTCCTTGAAGAAGGAACGGAGGCTGAGTCTGTTCCTAGTTCTGAACCCCGGATGACTTTGGAAGGTTTAGAGATTTTATTTGCCTTCGATTTATCACAAAGAACCCGAACCCTTCATAGCATGATTTTCTTGCCCTAGCGGTTAAGAAAAGATTTGGGATCTCAAAAGGCAATATAGAATTCTTAGAAGAATACAAGTCTAAGTCAACTAGAAAACAATATGAGTCATCATGGAAAAAGTGGGTTGCTTGCGTAAAAGCAAAAGGACCAAAAGAGATTTCAATGAACTTCTATATGTCCTTCTTTATCCATCTCCATAAACAAGGTTTGATGGCCAACACGATAAATACGTGCAAGTCAGCCTTGACTAGACCTCTTCTATATGCCTTTCAAGTGGACTTGACAAATGAGATCTTTAATAAGATCCCGAAGGCATGTGCAAGGCTTAGGCCTGCAACACCACCAAAGTCCATCTCTTGGTCTTTGGACATGGTCCTACATTATGCCTCATCCATGAACAATGAAGATTGTTCGCTTAAGGATCTAACCCAAAAGGTTATTTTTCTGTTTGCTATAGCCTCAGGGGCTAGAGTTAGTGAAATAGTGGCCCTATCCAGAGATGAAGGTCACATTCTGTTCACGGAAGTGGGAGAAGTGAATCTATTTCCTGATTCATCCTTTCTCGCTAAGAATGAGCTACCCACTAAAAGGTGGGGTCCCTGGAGAATCTGCCCTCTGAAGGAAGATGTCTCTCTATGTCCGGTAGATTGCCTAAAGGTCTATCTTTGTAGAACTTCAGACTTCAGGGGAGGTCAGCTCTTTAAAGGAGAAACCTCTGGATCAAACTTATCCCTAAAATAACTAAGGGTGAAGCTCACCTACTTTATTAGTAGAGCTGATCCTGACAGTACTCCCTCAGGCCATGATCCGAGAAAGATTGCTTCATCACTGAATTTCTTTCAGTATATGGACTTTGAGCGTCTTCGTTCGTACACTGGATGGAAATCATCCAGATTGTTTTACAAACACTATGCGAAACAGGTCCATGAGCTGAAGCACTATGTAGTGGTGGTAGGTAGTGTATTAAAACCTTCCCCCTAATTACTGTCATAAACAGTTAATCGCTTGGGACTTCGAATGTCCTCGCTCATATAATGGATAAAAATCATCCAGAGTGTTCTACAAACACTATGCTAAGCAAGTCCATGAACTGAAGCAGCATGTGGTGACGTTGGGTAGAGTATTTAACCTGTCGTCTATTTCTCCGATGAACAGCTAATTGACTGGGAATGTCAATTAAAGGGAGAAGGTGTCATCTCTCTTAGTGTGACCTCCTTTGAATCAGTGTTACCATGGTGACACTAGCTCTGTTAAAAAATCCAAGGTGTGGAATTATGCAGATAGCACTAGTGCCGATAGAGGTAACTAGTACAGGAATTATGAAGATAAATTTTCTTTATAAATTTTCTTCAATCAGAGAGTAGCACTCATCATTTATTTCTTCCCAAGAAAGAAAGATAACCTCTGTACATGTTACAGGTATAATTCCGGTATCATGCTAAATTCCTTTTACTTGCTAATTTACTTAGTCATTTATTGAAAATAAATGTGTATTAGAATGTAATTGCGTCCTAATTCGCCCGACAATCGCATGATTAAAAAATCCAGAGTATATCCTCTTCATATATGTATATGCTCACAAACAATGGATTTAAGAAACACTGTTGAGTATTTGGTAATATTCACAAACTACGAGACGGTTTGTTC
>NC_090729.1:56230912-56233778 GCF_036898095.1 Palaemon carinicauda
CAAAAATTAAATATAACCCTCATTGTGCAGCCAAGCAAAGCTCAATATCAAAAAAATTTTTCCTATACCCGAAAATAACTATAAAATAAACCGATCTAAATCATTTAAAACAGAAAGTATCTTTGTCACGATTTGCTTCTCAGACTTTTAACATTATTTACTACTTTTAATATGAGGTTTTTGGTATCCCCTTCCTGCTTTTTTTCTTCCGTTAAGTGCAGATCAATTGCCTCCTCTATAGTGAACCTCCGATAATCTTTTCCTTGTCCTCTTAAGATCTGTGCTTGAGAAAGGCATCGGGGTGCACGTCCCTCATAAAGCAAATGTAGACCATATTGGCCTGATTCCATTGGCCCTTTGCTCTTAATAGCGTATATATCTCATTTCCAAGAGGCTACCCCATTCCTGAAATATTATTGCCATAAACGATGCATTAGCAAGCACTCATTGATAATAATAATAAAAAAAAAAACTTATGTGAAACAGCGATACCAATAAAGATTACGATCTCCAAATCGATGGCAATTGTTACCGATAAAGATTACTCGCTCAGAATCAATACTGCTATTAGGATCCTGAGATTAAATAATGTCATCATAAATTTAAATGACTGTTTTAAGAAGCCGGATATCTAAAAAATAAATAAATAAATAAATAAAAAAAAAAACCTTTGATTATATCAGTAGAAGCGTCTGGATACAATTCCTGACAGTAAGCATATAAGAGTTACAGAGAGTTATGTAAAATACTTGAATTAATTTTTGATAAGTATTCTTTTTTTTATAGATAGAGAAACTGCATAAATAATAAATCTGGGTTTGAGATTTATAGGTAGATCTTCAAACCGATTAATGATTATTTAAACAAAAAAAAAATAAGTTAACGTGAATATTGATAATTTATATTTCATTTCATGCACACATACAGTATATATATATATATATATATATATATATTTTGGGGCTCAAGCCATGTCATCCTGATGGAGGTTCCTTAAAAGTATCTGCCTAAGGTATACAGTATATGTACTACAGAGATATTCCCAGAGAATTTTACCTTTAGGTATCCAGAATTGTAACTCTTGGCGCGAATATCCTTAAAATTTCTCCTAAGGATATTGCATAATATCAGTGGACGTATTCTTAACACGCCTTCATAGCAATCTGCACCCCAAACTGCGTTTTGGCTTCAAGGAGGATGTGGCAAAACAAAAGGGAGCCGTCCCAAAGGCTATCCCCGCTCTCGTAATACTATTGGGAATACAACAGCGCCATTCCCACGATGGCGGACATTCCTTTTTTTGTAGCGATCTCGCTCGGTGATATTTCCTGGTGATCTAACTTTTCGATCGTTTTACAGGATTTTTATTATGCTTTCTCCATCTTTTTCCGCCTCTGGAAAGTTGAGTATCAGGTCTTTACTTTGAGTATATTTTAGCTCCTGTTTCACAATGAAATTAGAGTATTTTATTGTGTTTAAGAGCTAAGCCAGTTACTGGAGGCGCCATGGCGCCGTCGTTTTGTTAGGCATGTGTTATTTAGATAGCAGAACTACTTCCAGTTTTTAATAGCATTATTTAATTATTTTAATTATTTAGCTATTTAGGCAATTATTCTTGTAAAGTTTCGATAATGTGCATAATTTTTGTTCCCCCCTTTTCTCTGTCGATCGTATAGTTAGAGTTTCGGTGATTTAGGTAACTAAGATCTCGTTTAGCCTAGGTAACCTTACCTAGACATTTTACTATACGTTCAGACTTTCCCCGGTTACCCTCGTGTATTGTTTTCATTCAGTGGAGACTGATACCTCCTAGAATGTTATGAAACATTACACGTCTCTTCGGAGACTTAAGGGTAATCTCTTTCCCTCTGAGTGTAGCCTCAGGCTACAACCCTAATTGCCGTGCCTTGAATTTTATTCAGACATGGCTAACTTAGGGTTTGTCCTGCCTCTTCCCTTAACCGTTGGTTATGGTATACCATCAGGCTTTTGGATTTAGTCAGAATCTCAGAGTATTTAGTCTTATGTCGGCGACCTGCCGGCAGGGCGAATGGGTTGTAGGATACCATCATTCCCCTGCCGGCTAGGTGGCCGGCAATAGAGGTTACCCCTCATTAGCCGCACTTGAAGTTATGGTAGGATACCATCTTCTCCTTGCGACTAAAAGACTAGTCCTATGCCACAGTACTCTGGGCTGAAGAGTAATTTTCTTTAGCCTAGGATATGTGGCACTGGAACTCTGTTTCTTCTTTGTTGAGAGGAGGCGGCAGTGCCGCCATTCCCTTAACTATGCCGGCAATCTCTGGGATGGAGAACTGAGTCTCTCCTGTTCCCTGGGATTCTGCCGATACCGAAACAGAGTTTCTTTTACAGGTGATAGGACTGACAATTTTTGCCAGTTCCTTTCACACTCGTGACAGAAACAGTTCCCTATCCCTCTGTCCGCTTTTGATGGCTGAGCCATTGTCTTTCTTTAGGCCGGCATCTTGCAACCTTACCTTTGCTGGTAGGTTAGCCGGAGCCAGCCAGACTCCCTATCTAGCCATGTCTTTGGCTGACAGCAGAGCATACTGCCGCTAACCACATCATCTTGTCGGCAACTGCCGGCGACCATGATGGCCGTGAGAGGGAAGTCTCTTCTGTTCCCAAGGCTCTTCAGTCCTCCCTTGGACTGCTGCAACAGGTCCTGTTGCCGGGGGTACTGCCGGCCAGGCTGGCACAGATAGTGCTGACTCAGTTGGCAGCACACCGACTGTACTGTTACTGCTGGACTTGCCAGCCGGCAGTGTATCGGCGGTACTTTGTCGGCAATAGTACTGTAGCTGCAATGGAAGCCTGGATGGTACATTCTCCCCTTCTATTAGAA
>NC_090729.1:56244278-56266778 GCF_036898095.1 Palaemon carinicauda
TAATAATAATAAAAAAAAAACTTATGTGAAACAGCGATACCAATAAAGATTACGATCTCCAAATCGATGGCAATTGTTACCGATAAAGATTACTCGCTCAGAATCAATACTGCTATTAGGATCCTGAGATTAAATAATGTCATCATAAATTTAAATGACTGTTTTAAGAAGCCGGATATCTAAAAAATAAATAAATAAATAAATAAAAAAAAAAACCTTTGATTATATCAGTAGAAGCGTCTGGATACAATTCCTGACAGTAAGCATATAAGAGTTACAGAGAGTTATGTAAAATACTTGAATTAATTTTTGATAAGTATTCTTTTTTTTATAGATAGAGAAACTGCATAAATAATAAATCTGGGTTTGAGATTTATAGGTAGATCTTCAAACCGATTAATGATTATTTAAACAAAAAAAAATAAAGTTAACGTGAATATTGATAATTTATATTTCATTTCATGCACACATACAGTATATATATATATATATATATATATATATATATATATATATATATATATATATATATATATATATATATATATATTTTGGGGCTCAAGCCATGTCATCCTGATGGAGGTTCCTTAAAGTATCTGCCTAAGGTATACAGTATATGTACTACAGAGATATTCCCAGAGAATTTTACCTTTAGGTATCCAGAATTGTAACTCTTGGCGCGAATATCCTTAAAATTTCTCCTAAGGATATTGCATAATATCAGTGGACGTATTCTTAACACGCCTTCATAGCAATCTGCACCCCAAACTGCGTTTTGGCTTCAAGGAGGATGTGGCAAAACAAAAGGGAGCCGTCCAAAGGCTATCCCCGCTCTCGTAATACTATTGGGAATACAACAGCGCCATTCCCACGATGGCGGACATTCCTTTTTTTGTAGCGATCTCGCTCGGTGATATTTCCTGGTGATCTAACTTTTCGATCGTTTTACAGGATTTTTATTATGCTTTCTCCATCTTTTTCCGCCTCTGGAAAGTTGAGTATCAGGTCTTTACTTTGAGTATATTTTAGCTCCTGTTTCACAATGAAATTAGAGTATTTTATTGTGTTTAAGAGCTAAGCCAGTTACTGGAGGCGCCATGGCGCCGTCGTTTGTTAGGCATGTGTTATTTAGATAGCAGAACTACTTCCAGTTTTTAATAGCATTATTTAATTATTTTAATTATTTAGCTATTTAGGCAATTATTCTTGTAAAGTTTCGATAATGTGCATAATTTTTGTTCCCCCCTTTTCTCTGTCGATCGTATAGTTAGAGTTTCGGTGATTTAGGTAACTAAGATCTCGTTTAGCCTAGGTAACCTTACCTAGACATTTTACTATACGTTCAGACTTTCCCCGGTTACCCTCGTGTATTGTTTTCATTCAGTGGAGACTGATACCTCCTAGAATGTTATGAAACATTACACGTCTCTTCGGAGACTTAAGGGTAATCTCTTTCCCTCTGAGTGTAGCCTCAGGCTACAACCCTAATTGCCGTGCCTTGAATTTTATTCAGACATGGCTAACTTAGGGTTTGTCCTGCCTCTTCCCTTAACCGTTGGTTATGGTATACCATCAGGCTTTTGGATTTAGTCAGAATCTCAGAGTATTTAGTCTTATGTCGGCGACCTGCCGGCAGGGCGAATGGGTTGTAGGATACCATCATTCCCCTGCCGGCTAGGTGGCCGGCAATAGAGGTTACCCCTCATTAGCCGCACTTGAAGTTATGGTAGGATACCATCTTCTCCTTGCGACTAAAAGACTAGTCCTATGCCACAGTACTCTGGGCTGAAGAGTAATTTTCTTTAGCCTAGGATATGTGGCACTGGAACTCTGTTTCTTCTTTGTTGAGAGGAGGCGGCAGTGCCGCCATTCCCTTAACTATGCCGGCAATCTCTGGGATGGAGAACTGAGTCTCTCCTGTTCCCTGGGATTCTGCCGATACCGAAACAGAGTTTCTTTTACAGGTGATAGGACTGACAATTTTTGCCAGTTCCTTTCACACTCGTGACAGAAACAGTTCCCTATCCCTCTGTCCGCTTTTGATGGCTGAGCCATTGTCTTTCTTTAGGCCGGC
This sequence comes from Palaemon carinicauda, assembly GCF_036898095.1. Classification (NCBI taxonomy): domain Eukaryota; kingdom Metazoa; phylum Arthropoda; class Malacostraca; order Decapoda; family Palaemonidae; genus Palaemon; species Palaemon carinicauda. Next base: position 56,246,353 of record NC_090729.1, read on the forward strand.
ATCTTGCAACCTTACCTTTGCTGGTAGGTTGCCGGAGCCAGCCAGACTCCCTATCTAGCCATGTCTTTGGCTGACAGCAGAGCATACTGCCGCTAACCACATCATCTGTCGGCAACTGCCGGCGACCATGATGGCCGTGAGAGGGAAGTCTCTTCTGTTCCCAAGGCTCTTCAGTCCTCCCTTGGACTGCTGCAACAGGTCCTGTTGCCGGGGTACTGCCGGCCAGGCTGGCACAGATAGTGCTGACTCAGTTGGCAGCACACCGACTGTACTGGTACTGCTGGACTTGCCAGCCGGCAGTGTATCGGCGGTACTTTGTCGGCAATAGTACTGTAGCTGCATGGAAGCCTGGATGGTACATTCTCCCCTTCTATTAGAACCTTCTTTCTGGAAAAAAGGCAGTCAAATTAGACTTTTACATCCTTAATTACTGTATACATTCACAGTAAGGAGTAGCCTTTTTTCCATGCTATCTCTCTCTCTCTCTCTCTACCTAGCATGCCAGGTATGCCGGCAAGACCTAGCTATGCCGGGTACATGCCGGCTGAACTACTGTATATATTAGGTGCTAGGACAATTCGGTCCTGGACAATTCGGTCCTGGACAATTCGGTCCCGGACAATTCGGTACTCGGACAATTCGGTACCAGGACAATTCGGTACCAGGCTTGTCATTTTTCAAAATCAGGAAAATATGATATTTTTATATTACCTATTATGAACTATTTATATTTAATATCACCTCAATACCTAACTACTTAGTTTGGTTATTCACTGGTTGTTCACAAATAACATAAACAATCCACCTAACTATTTTATTACTAAACGATTACTTTGGTTATTACTTTAGTTTAAAAAAATGTATAAAAAGAAAACGAATTTATTAGTTTCTTTATTCCAGACTTTTTAGTCTAGTTTCACACCATCATTCACTGAATGGAGTCTTGCAACTGCATACAGTCGGAAAAAGGAAAAAGGAAAAAGGAAATTAGTTGAAAAGGAAAACTACGTGTACCAATAACATAAAGAAAATGCTGATGGTACGAAGATATATTGGCGTTGTGAAAGGCGGACTTGCAAAGCATGGCTTCACTCAGATGTTAATTTTCATGCGCTCAAATATATTGGAAAAAAATTCATAGCACAACTGCAGCTGAAGTGAGTGCAAAGGTTGCTACTGCAAATATCAAGGAGGGACAATCACAAGTCAAACATCTTCTTGTTCAATTCTAACAGAAGAACTAGGAAATTTAATATCACCTCAATACCTAACTACTCATATTAGTCGAAATATGAGACGATGGAGAAATATAATGAAGCAGAAAGAATGTAGTTCCTTAAAGCAATCGCTCATAATATCAAAGTATAGATTTTTTATATACTTTTAACGACAAGAAATGTATAGTTTTTACTATTTTATTTTTATATACCTACTTTTAACATAAGAAATGTATGGTTTTTACTGTTTCATTATTTATATAATAAAGAAAAAAAAATTATTTCTTTTTTTTTATTTATCGCACAAACAAGGACAAATCAATTGGACTTTTTTTATATATATACTAACATAAGCAAAAATTTTCTTTTTAAAAGTAATGCTTAGAACTGATAGGAGTTTTAGAAACGATAAAAATTGGAAAAATACTGTTTTTCCATATTATAAGAATTAATTCGTACCGAATTGTCCTGGTACCGAATTGTCCTAGTACCGAATTGTCCGGGACCGAATTGTCCGGACACCATATATTATACAGGTAGCCAGTATATCTGCAGTATAGAATATACTGCGGATAGAAAACTACTATATAGTTTATACCAGTAGTTATTTCCAATATATTTTGGATATCCAACACAGGCATTTGCTGAGCCCAATCTTATATTGAATGAATATGATTTCTTCAATATCTTGATTAGAAATCAGTATTAGGATTACCCTACAATATTAAACATTTCAAGGCAGGAGTAATACACTCCTGACCCTTAAAGGGTGGAGCCTTTTTCCTTGAGTCTCCCTGATCAGGAAACTCTATATTTTATTATAGTAGGAAGACTACAGCAAATAGGCTCAGTAGGATATACAAATATATGTCTTTATTTTCCTAGTCCAGCTGGCTTCATGCTAGATGGACCATACTGTCATATGCTACTATGAAGGCAGTATAATGACTAGACTACAATACATGATGTACAGTAGCCAGTAAATTGCAATATAGACTTACTGCAATTAGAAAACTACAGTACCATGATACAGTAGTATTTCCTGACATCCTAGGGTACCCTTGTACGAGCATTCTGCTGGTAACGTTCAATTATTGAATGAATAGTTTTCTTCAATATTCTGATCGAGAATCAGTCATCCTGACCCCACAGTATTAAAATTATTATGGGACAGTGATTTGATACTTTTCTACCCCTAGGGATAAGAGTCCTTCTTCTTGGAGTTACTCTATAGAGAAATATCCATGTAGTTAATACTGAGGGGAGGCAACAGCATTTGCTCACAGGGGTACACAAGTATGTATCTCCTACTATCCCTTTATAGCTTACTATCCTAAGCTACTCTATTGTAAAGGACATTTGCATGTTCATTGTCAAGGAGATAATCCATTGTATACTCATTTGGTTTTCCTTTCTTTACAGGAGGAACACCAGATACCTAGCGCTGCAGTCCTCTGCAAGGCCAAGAGTGAGTATTTTTACAGTCATAATACTTGCAGGTTTCATGCCCCCTGCAATATTATTTCCGGATCCTTACATTACTGGAACCCACAGGTTTGCAATATATGTCGGACATTAATGTTCGAAGGTTTTGAAAATCCCAAGTCTACAGAGACTAGAGATACAGCTCAATATAAATTACGCAACTGGGTGAGAGGCTTTCAAAAGATCTCTCCGGGACCTCTCCTACCTAATGATAGGATGCGTAAGCTTCTATTTCCGGAAGCAAGTGAGGAAACAGTAGTGCCTCAGGAGCTAACTACATCCCCTGACGGCCAGAAAACCTTTGGGATTAAGGGAAAGAAATGCCCCAAGGTAGAAGAGGAAAATGTTGCGTCGAAATTTCCTCCGCCTGTGCCGGCTTTAGAGCCATCGATGTCGACATCTTCGTCTTCTACCACTAATTTGGATAATGTGGTACAATTATGTATCCAGCTGAAGAATCAAATAGAGAGCTTTCGTAGACAAAACGAAAAGCAGAAAGTAAAACGCAAGATAGATCCTCGTAAAGTTTCTCTTGTCGCTTCCCAAGGGTCAGTCAAACGACCCATGAATCAAGACCTACCAACATGCTCCATAACCAATCCCTGGAAATTCGCTGAGCAGATGCCGATTTCAAATGGCAATCTCTGCATCTCAGAGAAAATAGGTGCTGTTCCTTTGGAAAAAATTCAATTTTGGCCAAGCATTGATGCTTTCCCTAATTGTTGGGTTTGACTGAAGTACGAACCAAAGTCAAGAAAAGGAACGGAACCAAAGGAGGTCTTGATTCTCGACCATGATAAGGCACAGACTATCCTTTCAGGTAGTCTAAGAAAGGCGGGTTATTCAGAGTCGAAGGTATTCTCACTGAATAACGGACACCCTTCCTTTCTTGCTCCTACTTCACCCTCATTCCCCTTTATGGGGAAGGTATTTACTTCTGTTGCCAAAGCGGTAGAGGCAGGTAAACCATGTCCCACACCTGATGAGTTCAAACCTTTGTCACCAGCTTTTCCCGGACAGGAAAGGGATTGGAAGGAAGTCCATTTGACATTTTCAGTAGGAAAATTAGACAAGGACGTCGCAAGTCGACAATTCAATGTATGTCTCCCTAAATTGTCTGAGTTGCTCTTGTGTAATGAACAGCAGTCAAAGGACAGACTTGCGACATCCCTTTCTCTACAAAACTACATAGAGTTGTGTTCAACCTACGAGAGTACCCCAGAAATGCTCATGGTCATAGCCAAAATGCATATGGCTATCTTGGTGAAGGACCTTTACGCCTTTATGAAGGCTAGGAGAGCAGGTAGAGAGTTTGTGTTCGCTGATGCAACAGTAAAATACGAAACAAGGAATTAATATCTTCCAACATCTTGTGTAAAGACCTCTTCCCACACGAGGTCTCTAAGGAAGTAATTAAGAACGCCACCAAGGAGAACGTAGGTCTTCTCCAAAAATGGGGCATTCCTTCAAAGGGAAAATCTTCCGTGGTTGTGGGTCCCCAATCTGAAAAGAAGATCGGAAATGCTGGAAATATCCGGGCTGCTCAACAACATCCCACTATTCCAGTGACCATGGTGCTACAGGCAGATTGTCAAAAGTCTAAGCCTACTGACTACTCTAAGCATAAAGACGCTTCGGCTAGCAGGAACTTTCCCTCAGGATCGCAGGACCTCCAATCCTTCTGTCCAAAGCCTATTCAAGATGAGCCATTCATGGGAAACAGAAATGTCCCTACCATCATTTCCTTACCTTCTCCTACAGTTCAAAACCCTCCTGGAGGAGTATACCTGAGAGCTATAGAGCTTACAGGTAGTAAGAAAACTTTAACTCATCGAGTTCCAGGGAAGGCTGCTTCGTGGTCACGAGAAGGACTCAAGATATCAATGAGCCATTCTGAACTTGTCGCCACTCAACAAGTTCATAAAAACCAGCAAGTTCTGAATGCTAATCCTTCTGAACATATGGACCTTGCTCCAATTAAGGGTGTGCGTAGTCTTATCAGACCTGAAAGGTGTCCTTCGGAACCTTTCAGTCAACTAACCCCCTTCCTCCTATCTAGAATTCATGTTACAGAGAGTAACATTATCCTAAAAAAGATACGTGTCGGACTCACACTCATAACTATCTTCAAAGGATTGACGAACTTATTCACGTCAAATTCAAGCCTAGAAATAGTTCAGGTATTAATATACCTGATCAAGAGGCTAGAGTGGGCAGCACCCGAAGTGTCCGGCCAATGTGCATTCAAAGAGATGACCCGGTTCCTGGGACATCACGGATGCAAGATAAGCTTCTAGAAGTCTCGACTTTCTCCAGCTAATAGGTTTCGATGTTTAAAAAACCATTGAAGCCCTCAGTCACATCAACTCTCCTCTCCTTTGGAAATATAAAAGGAGCTCGTGAGGTCTGTCAAGACTCTCAGGTATTCAATCAGAATTCCAGAACGCCAACAGAAAAAAGCGCTAAACTTTCCCCAGTTCGCTATAGCGACAGACCTGGTGCTAAGGGCACACCGGAAAGATGCGTTGAGAGCTTGGAGAAAACACGCATCAAACGCTTGAAGAGATAGAAAAAGACTGAGATCTGTCCCTCTTTAATCGCTTCTCTAACAGAAATTAGAGCACGAAAGTCCCAAGACTCTGCTGGTCCTTTCATGGGTGGGGAAGCCCCCTCCACACAGATCAGACTCCCTACGACTGATCTGGGAAACCGAAGCGATAATAAGACGTCACATTCGAACGTCTCATTCAGTTTTAGTGAAGTTACCCATTCCTCTTTTAAAGGGACGGCACCTACCAGCTCTGACCTAGCTCTGACCCTAGGTATATTTCCGAAGATTCAGAAATTAACTGCCTTCGTTTTATCACAGAGAACCCAAACCCTTCATATCATGATTTTCTAGCTCTAGCGGTTAGAAAAAGGTTTGGGATCTCAAAAGGCAATATAGAATTCTTAAAAGAATGCAAGGCCAAGTCACTAGAAGACAATATGAGTCTTCCTGGAAAAAGTGGGTTGCGTTTGTCAAAGCAAAAGGACCGGAAGAAATTTCAATGAACTTCTGTCTGTCCTTCTTTGTCCACCTTCATAGCCAAGGTCTGGCGGCCAATACGATAAATACGTGCTAGTCAACCTTGACTAGGCCTCTCCTATATGCCTTTCAAGTCGATCTGGCGAATGAAATCTTTAATAAGATTCCAGGACATGTGCTAGGCTTAAACCTGCGGTACCACCAAAGCCTATCTCTTGGTCTTTTGACAAGGTCTTACATTATGCCTCATCTGTGAACAATGAAGATTGTTCTCTTAAGGATCTAACCCAAAAGGTTATTTTCCTGTTCGTTATCATCTCTGGGACTAGAGTTAGTGAAATAGTGGCCCTATCCAGAGATGAGGGTCACATTCAGTTCACGGAAGTGGGAGAACTGAATCTATTTCCTGATCCATCCTTTCTCGCTAAAAACGAACTACCCACTAAGAGGTGGAGTCCCTGGAAAATCTGCCCTCTGAAGGAAGATGTCTCTCTATGTCCTGTAGAGTGTCTAAAGGTGTATCTTCGTAGAACTTCAGACTTCAGGGGAGGACAGCTCTTTAAAGGAGAAACTTCTGGATCAAATTTATCCCTAAAACAACTAAGGGCGAAGCTCACCTACTTTATTCGTAGAGCGGATCCGGACAGTACTCTTGCAGGTCATGATCCGAGAAAGATTGCTTCATCACTGAACTTTTTTCAGTATATTGACTTTGAGCGCCTTCGTTCATACACTGGATTGAAATCATCCAGAGTGTTTTACAAACACTATGCAAAACAAGTGCATGAACGGAAACAATTCGTAGTGGCGGCAGGTAGTGTATTAGTGTATTAAAACCAGCCCCCCAATTACTGTGGTAAACAGTTTATGATTTGGGACCTCACATGTCCTCGCATATGTAACGGATGAGAATCATCCAGAGTGTTCTACATACACTATGCTAGACAAATCCATGATCTGAAGCAATATGTGGTGACGCCAGGTAGAATATTTAACCTGTCGTCTAATTCTACGATGAACAGCTAATTGACTGGGACTGACTTCTTTTAATTAAGTGTTACCATGATAACACTAGCTCTGTTCAAAATCCCAGGTGTGGAATTATACAGAGAGCACTAGTGCCGGTGTACGAAGTACACAGTGCAGATAGAAATAACCAGTACGGGAATTATGAAGAGAAATTGTTTTATAATTTTTCTTCAGTCTGAGAGTGGCACTCATCATTTCTTCCTTCAAGGAAATATAGTCTCTGTACCTTGTTACAAGTATATTCCCATTGTCATACTACATTTCGGTTTTACTGAACATCTTTTAGTCATTCATTAGTAATAAATGTCTATTAGAATGTAGTGCGTCCACTTTCGCCAGACAATTGTATGTATACATGCCAGAGTTCTTCAACTTACCAAAGTAAGTATCCCTCATACATTTGTATGCATCTAATTATAGATATGAGAGACACTGATGTTATTAACAATTATGAGACTATTTGTATATTCAGTGTGTACTTATGTTGGTCATACTATATATGTTAACCTCAAGATCCCTTTTCTACTGTCTAGAATGACTCTTCCCTGTAGGAGGCAGGAAGCACTAACATTGGTTATGATTAGTGATGGCGACGAATAACGTAACGTCTCTTGTCTCATGTGGTCCCCATGATCATAGAAAATGTTGCAATAAGGTTAAGGCACTGATTAAAAATCCATATATACACTAATGCTCTGGTATTCTTCCATCAGGACAACATGGCTTAAGCCCAAAAAACGGATTTGAGTGAAGAGAAAAATCTATTTTTGGGTGAGATGGCCATGTCGTCCTGATGGACCCATCCATCTCTTCTAAAAAGAAAAGATCTTCACAGTATCCCTCCGCCATCGTGGGAATGGCGCTATTGTATTCCCAATAGTATTACGAGAGCGGGGATAGCCCTTGGACGGCTCCCTTTCATTTTGCCACATCCTCCTTGAAGCCAAAACGCTGTTTGGGGTGCAGATTGCTATAGAGGCATGTCAAGAATCCGTCCGCTGATATTATGCGATATCCTTAGGAGAAATCTTAAGGATATTCGCACCAGGAGTTAGAATTCTGGATACCTAAAGGTAAAATTCTCTGGGAAATTCACTATAGTACATATATACCTTAGGAAGCTACTTTAAGGAACTTCCATCAGGACGACATGGCCATCTTACCAAAAAATAGATTGTCGCTTCGCTCAAAATCCGTTATATATATATATATATATATATATATATATATATGTATATATATATATATATATATATATATATATATATATATACACATATTTATATGTATATATATTTACTGTATATATACATATATATATATATATGTATATATATATATATATATATATATATATAATTATATATATATATATATATATATATATATATAGAGTATATATATATATATATATATATATATATATGATGTTATTTATTTAAGTGTGGGAAATAATTCCGGGAAAGGCCTCCCCGTTTCTGATTTCCGGACCCAAGCCTGAAGGATAGAACGCCAACACTCTCACACTTGACAAACTAGAGAACCACAACGAAGACGGTTTGCTTTCCCTACACACGTTTAAGTCCAAAGATTATTCTATACCTGGACTGTCGGCACCGATATCACCTTCATGTTCAGACGCTACTCCAGGGCGCAGAATAGTAAATCCCAATCAATTGTGGTTGGGCTGAATCAGTTACGTTAACGACAGTTCCACAAAGAGTTAGGGGGAGGAGTATTGTAAAAGTCAATACGTCCTAAGGACCACCGGGAGGTAATACCATAGAACATTACAAGAAAGGATTGACACCAATAGCTTTAGATTGACGTAAATATAAACTTACCCTTAAGTCATATCTCACCTCATGTGATAACTCATTTAGTCATTTCAAAATGTAAAGGTCAAGTTAAAAACAGTTAATAATTTTAACCTAAAAATGGCGTTTATTTCCATAAAGTACAACAGGAATTTTCACCTAACTGACAGAGGAAAAAACAGCAAGAAAGGAATCTAATAATTCTTCAATAAATATTCATTAGTGATAATTAGGGAAAAAATATTGTTAAGTAAAAACTTTTCTACATGTGAACTTAATTAGGAAACATTAGGAAAATAGATAACTGAAAAAAAAAAATATATCAATGTTAATAGGGGCCTCAAGGAAGTGTGACCTCATGACCAGGGAGGGCCAGGCAACAGCTGCTGAGGACTCCTCTTAGGCTCAGGAAAGACTTCAGGGTGATGAGATTGCACAGCGGGTACACTGGACTCCATAACCTTAAGTTGCAGTTGGCTAGTTGGTTGAGTTTCTAGTGGTGCAGCGGAGCAGTCACATAATCCGGCACTATAATCGTCCGAATTACCTGCTGCTTCCTTTCACTCCAGCGGGAGTTCTTTCAAACTGGTTGGTCAATTGAAGAGGCCTGGAAATCACCCAAACCTACAGGAATGATAGTTGATAGCTGCAGGTCACTCTTGTTGGTCTTCTGGGGCAGTCAGAGTTCCAATTCCCCTTTTATAGAAAAGGACACGGCTCATCGAGAATCTTATAGTAATCAGTAAACAATTGGGGGGTTCTTTGTTTTTTTGACTGACATGAGTTGGGCAAAGGCTCAAGCATAATTTGAAGAGGGACGCTTATCACTCTTGAAAGGTGAACTGAACAACATACTTTCCAGTTTTGTATTGAGTAGTTCTCTTGAAGAGATCAACTGCTTTCTCTTCAAGATGGCTGAAGGGTTCTTTAGTGATACCAACGGTTGTCAAGTTTCCAAAGCTTTTCAAGAGCCGAGTTTATAGTCATGGGGCGAGTGAACATCAATTCGGTTAATGGTAATTGTGACTGCGCTGATATCTCTTGGGTCCACGTCAGGAAGTAACCAATCAGGCAACTCTCCCCATGCCATGTAACTGGCGGGAGTGGTAAACAGGTTTACAGAACTGCGCCCTGGCATATACGCTTCGGTCACTGTTTGGTCCGATGCTTCAACTGACTTCCAGTGGGTCGAGAATTCTAAAAGTAACTCCCATTACGTCTTTAACCGTGTGGAGGAGATAATCAAAATCAAATTAACTTGTAATCTTAACCTGAAGCATGTCCCCACTAATAGCAATCCAGCGGACCTGGCATCGCGTGTTGTCGCTGTCAGGCATATTCTTAAAAATAAATTTTGGCTACAAGGCCCTCCTTGGCTCAGTAACTCTTCACAGTACCCCGATCAAAGCAGGTTCTCTATTAACCCGGAGATATGTGCATGTCCTATTCGGCTCGATCCCGCGGGGAGTACGACTGTTTGATCATTATAGCTCCCTTGACGACGCGATCAAGTGCTACACTGCACTCCTTCGTTTAATTCCCCAATGGATACAACCCTTGTCACAACGTTGCCCTAATCTAACCAATAAATTCAACCTTCCACCCTTAACAGTCATGTTGAAATGTTCCCAGGCCCAAAGTTATCCTAACATTTTGAAGCAAGTACAAGGTGAAGGACGTTTCGTCTCAATTCGGACGAACGAACTTTCATCGGCCAACATAAACCTTACCTGGATAACAAAGGTCTTCTTAAAGCTAGTTCCCGTCTCAGTAATTCCCCCGTGGAATTGGATTATGTAGATCCCATTTTGCTGGAACATCATTGTGACCTTTGGACACTTATCGTCAGACATTGGCAATGAACGTTTGCTGCACTGTAATACTTCAACACTCCTTGTTGAATTGCGGTAAACAATTTTGGGTTCCCCAAATGCTGCAGCAAATCAAGAAAATTTTGCGCCGTTGCATCCATCGCCGGAAGGTGCAAGCGGCCCCGTACCCAATGCCTCCATTAGCCCAGTATCATCCCAATCGCCTCATTTCAAGTGTGCCCTTCCGAGTAACTGGCTTAGATTTCACTGGAGCTTTTAAGGTATACAATTCACATGTAGATTTTGTTTACATTTTGCTTTTCACCTGCGCAGCAACCAGAGCCGTAGCTCTAGAAGTCACAACTTCGTTAACGGTCATCGAATTTGTGCAAGCAGTACGCAGATTTGCCGCTCGATTTCGTATGATACACTGTATCGTCTCTGATAATGCTTCCACTTTCCATGCTGGTCAAACTCTTCTAACTGAACTTATGCATCACCCTATAATTGATGGGTTTTTAAATCTTCCCATAACCTGACCTGGAAATTCCATCACTCCCCATGCCCCTTAGCAGGGAGGTTTTTATGAAAGGCTAATAGGCTTCACCAAACTTGATTTAAGGAAAGCCATGTATCACTTGTATCCTACCTATAACGAATTTGTCACTTTGGTACAAGAAGACGAATGCGTCATCAACAATAGACCTTTAGTTTACTTGGATGTCAACGGCGGTTACTGATACCCCCTTGACTCCGAGTCATCTGCTTTACGGTCGAACCCTCTCACTTGCTCCTCAGGTCTTTATGACCGACCTCAATGACCCCACATATAGGGAAGGGAACCGCCTCCCAGCTAGTTATCAGAAACTCTACGAACATGTTGCAAGGGTTTTTAAAACGATGGACCCAGGATTATGTCAATTCCCTTCATGAACGTCACATAAAAAATAATCGTATCCACCCTGTACCTCCTAAAATTGGAGATTTATGTTTGTTAATTTTGGATGAAGTAAATCGGGAAGATTATCCCATGGCCACTATGAATCGGCTTGATGTTATTGAGAGAGCAGCTCTCATAGCTGATAGGCTTAATGAATATCAGGACATTTTAGGTCATTCCACTTGGGTTACTAGCGATAACATCTCCGTGAAAGATTTTTTACGATTAATGTATTTAACTTGCATGACAATTATGTTGCCTGGAGCTTTGGTGCGGTGTTTTGATAAGAAGTTAACGCCTGCAAGTACGGAATTGGATGTATATAAACAGATAAAGAAACACATGTCCAAGTGTCCAGATCTCGATCCCGTGTTAACTCAAGTTTTTGCAAAGAATGAAACAAAGCCACAAACAGTGAACGTAGTTAGTAGTCAAGTAGCGAGAATGACGTGTTATAATTGCAAACGTCAAGGTCACTTAAGCGCGGACTGCAGAACGAAATTCTGCTCGATTCATAGCAGTGCAACTCATTCATATAGCCTATGTTACTCGCGTAAGACACAACAGAATCCCAGAAATACACAGTCAATTCCACAGTCAGTTCCATATGGAAATAAAAAGAAAAATCCTCATTTTAACAATAAGAAGAAACAACCAAATGTCAATGCAGTTCAGAGTCCAAAACAAACAAACACTTCTTCGAATATCGCTGAGCCTGGGTCGTCAAACCAGACCTTGCAAGGTCAGACTAATTTTTAGAATGTGCAGAGCAAAGCAAATACCACATAGTTAACTCCAGAGGGGAAGAGAGTGATGTTGGGTCAAGGTCATTCGTGTCAACATCAATAGTATTGAATAATCAATTTAATGTTTTATCAGATAATTGCGAGACAATAGATTTTCCTATGAAATATACGGCCGAATTAAGTAAAACAGTGCATGCTCCCGTAGATTTGCAACGAATTCATACAAAATAAGCCAAAATGAGTTACGGCCAACCTTATATGCTGTAAATTTAGAACATAAATCCTTTACGTAATTTTTTGACTCTGGTAGTCCACGTAATATCATGGATTAGAAGACACATCATTTGTTGTTTTTGAACTTTCCGATTGAAAAATCCGGAATTAGACTTTCGGGTATAGGAAATAATGAATTAAATGTCATAGGCATAACTCATGTTCAGTTCAAAGTCGGTAAACGCACGTTTGCCGATACATTTTTTGTTGTAAAAAACATTAATATGTATCCAGCTGTAATTATAGGATACCCATCTATGGGAAATCAAAACATTATCTTAGCCCCTGCCAAGCACGGCGTGTATATCAAAGTGAAATTCTATAAGTCTTCTAATACCTTAAAATCAGTTTTGGATAAAAAGGAGACGACAAATGTAACCGTAACGTACGTTGAAGAACCAATAACTTGTCTCACTAATAAAGAAATAATATACGCTACCCAGCAGAATTCTCGTTCACCCGTAATATCATCTTGCACGCAATCTATCGAACCAAACGTACCTTCGAATTTAATAGTGAAAATAAAGAAAACATTACCGGGATCCGAAATACTAATCCTTTCCGATACTTTGAAAACTAACGGATTGTCTGTCACACAAGCTATTTATACAGTAGGCTCACATCAACAATGTAATATTGAAGTCTGTAATAATTTAAATAACACTTTAATAATTCACAAAAATCAACATATCTTGGATGTAGAAGTTTATAAACATCGTATTCTTACCGTTGCTGAAATCAATCACTCTCAATCAGTTGCGGATGAATCCCTTTTGCGATCTATTAAAAATAAAATCAATAAGGACATTCAGGACGAAAAAATTCAGCAGAAAATTTTTGGACTTTTAACTAAATATCATGATGTTTTTCCCACTACGGATGGATCCTTAGGAAAAACAGATGTGATCGAGCATCAAATAAGGTTAAAGGTCAAGCAGAAAATTATCTATGTACCCTCGTACAGACTCCCTATGAAATTCCAGAATGAAATAAATGATGAAGTATGTAAAATGCTAGAAGAAGGAGTCATTAGGAAATCTAACAGCCCTTATAATTTTTCTTTAATAGGTGTACCGAAAAAAGATCGAACATGGCGTATCTGCGCCGACTTTCGTCGTCTAAACGAGGAGACGATCCCTGATCGATTCCCAGTGCCATGTACTGACGATATTTTGTCTTTGTTAGGTCAGAATAAATATTTTACCAGTTTGGACTTACTTAAAGGCTTTCACCAGATATCATTAGAAGAAGATAGTATCCCATACACAGCCTTCAGCACAGCCAGGGGACATTATGAATTTTTACGGATGCCTTTTGGTTTACGTTGTGCTCCTATAACATTTACAAGAATGATTAACATAGTGTTTGGAGACTTGTTAGGGGATATATTGCATACCTAAATGGATGATCTTGTAATCTTTTCCAACACCTTAGAAGAACATCTACGTAAGTTAGAACTAGTACTACAGAGATTAAGACAACATAACTTAAGGGTAAAGATTAGTAAGTGTGAATTTTTCAAAACAGAATTAATATATTTGGGTTGCATGGTGTCAAGCCAAGGTCTTAAAGTAGTCCATGATAAGGTGTCGGCTATACGTAATTTTCCCATACCTACTAATGTCAAGGGAATACAGCAATTTCTGGGTTGTAGTGGATATTACAGGCGTTTTATACGCAACTATTCAATAATAGCCGCTCCTTTAACTGATCTTACGAAGAAGGGCGTAGATTTCATATGGTCTGAGCAACATCAACAGGCGTTTAATACTTTGAAAGATGAAATGTGTAGTTCTCCTTTCTTAAAATTTCCTGACTTCGGTAAGGAATTCTTCATTGCAACAGACGCCTCAGACTTAGGAGTAGGAGGGGTATTGCTTCAGCAATATGATAAACAATTTTTCCCGATAGCTTTCTATTCTCGAAAATTGAGAACTTCCGAAAGTAAGTATGCAGTAATAGACAAGGAAGGGCTAGCTATTGTTAATTCACTAGTGAATTTTAAGTTCATAATTTACGGTTATCCCGTTAAGGTTCTCACTGACCATAAACCACTAACAGAGTTCTTTAAAGGCTTCAACCACAGCCCTAAACGATCTCGGTGGCATTTGATCATTCAAGATTTTGGCGCAAGAATCGGGTATTTACCTGGGAAAGCAAATATCATTGCGGATGCATTATCACGCAACCCCGTGTCATCTTGTACGGAGCCTTTAGCTGAATTAATAGATATATCAACATCCATGCCTATTGTAAAAACAATATCTGAACAAGAAGATTTAGGCTGGAGCGCTGAATTGTTACAGACTGAGCAAAGAAAAGATCAAAAAAAGAGAAACAATTATAAATGCTTTGAAAGGCAATCATAAGGAAAAGGAATATATAAGGTATAAGCAGCAGAATTATATAATCAAAGATAATATTCTGTGTAGGATTGTGACAAGGAAAACCCGCAATACACCACATGTAACTAACGACCAGGTAGTAGTACCAATCTTACTTATTTCCACTGTCCTGAATTGGTTGCATTCAAATTCATTACATGGACACCCGAGGTTCTCAATAATGTCACAGAAAGCCAAATCATTGTTTTATTGGCATACGATGCTTACAGATATAAAAAGACACATAGCTAATTGTCGCACATGTCAGGAAAACAAAGGGCATACGAAAACACCTGTCAGCCTAGGAGCTTATCCTGTCCCCAATCAACCCTTTGAATTAATACATTTAGATTTGTTAACAGGATTTTACGAGTCAGACAGAGGAAATAAGCACCTCTTAGTAATTATAGATGCTTTAACTCGATATACAGAACTAATAGCGCTTAAAACTAAAACTGCGATTGAATGCGCTAGGAAGTTTTACGAGTGTTACATTTGTAAACATGGAATTCCACACATGATAATCTCAGACTCGGGTGGTGAATTTAATAATCACTTTCTTACCTCATTGTGTGAATTCCTCAGCATAAAGAAAATAAATACCATGATATATCACTCAGAGTCGAATGGGCTAGTGGAAAGAGCAAATAGGAAGATATTAAATATATTAAGAGTAACACTAGGGGGATCAGACCCCAACTGGGATATTGCAATACCGGCGGCACTGAATACTCTGAATCATTCATATCATATATCAATTAAAATGTCACCGCATGAAGCATTGTATGGTACCCCAGTTAGAACGCCTTTCCATGTATTAACGCCTACAACTAATCTATCAAATCCTTTAAAAGAATGTATAAATGCAAGTATAAGTCGATATGATATCATTCGAAAGAATTTAGAAGAATCACAAATCATAATGAAAAGGAATCATGATAAAACAGCAAAACCAACTAAAACATATACCGTGGGTGATAACGTATATATTCAAATCAATGTACGAAAAGGGCTCAATTATAAACTAACACCTAAGTTTGAAGGCCCATTTAACGTTTTGGAAACATTAACGGCCAATAGGTTTAGAGTTCAAAACGTATCCTAACCCACGGATGAGAGAATAGTACCATTGGCCCACATAAGAAATTAAAAAGAAAAGAGAGGGAAAGAAGTGAGTGAAAACTTTTTTTTTTATTTTAGGTGATTAAAAGTTTCTTTTTAATACAGGAGTAATTACATATATTTTTCTCGTTACAGGTTTCCAAGATGAATTTTTTGTTGTTGGGAGTGATATTGTTCGCTCAGACATTTTTCTCATATGGGATGAGCTCTAAAACTAAAAGTATAAATTTTAAATATGGCACTATAGTTGAAAGACAAGAAGACGTTTTTATTACATCAACCAACGTAGTTGTAGAAGTGAATATGCAAGCAATTTTTCTTCAAGAGAATGATGTCACTAGCTTAAGAACTGACATTTCAAGGTTTTCTGCCTCATTGGATGAGTTGCATAGAAGACATTTTCATTTGACTACAGAGAGTTTGCTTGGATCGACATTAAAAGTTGCAGAGATGCTATCTGATGACTTGAAAAATAAGACTTACGAGACAGGATCTTTGGCTTATGACCTTTTGATGTGGACTGTAGGACACGAAAATAAAGAAAGATGAAATCCGTTTATTTATGCTGCATTAAACATCTTTGGGTCTGTTGCAAGTTTAGGTTTAGGAATTTCCAATCGTCTTAAAATTAGTAATCAAAATAAGAAAATTGAGTTCTTGACTCATGAAGATGAATTGATTATGTCAGAACTAAGGAATCAGTTAGCT
Source organism: Palaemon carinicauda (assembly GCF_036898095.1). Classification (NCBI taxonomy): domain Eukaryota; kingdom Metazoa; phylum Arthropoda; class Malacostraca; order Decapoda; family Palaemonidae; genus Palaemon; species Palaemon carinicauda. The sequence continues at coordinate 56,262,913 of NC_090729.1, forward strand.
TCAATCAATAAAATTATGGATTTAGTAAATGAACATTCAAATAATATCATTCAGATTATGGAAGTACAGGATTTGTTGGCAACATTAACGTATTATGATTCAAAGATAGATTACATACATAACAGAATTGCACATTTCATTGAGAAATCCAAGGATTATGTAGAAGCTATCACGTTAGCAACTAAAGGTGTACTGTCTATAAATTACTTAAAGTTAATTCTGGAGAACGGAAGGGATAAACTAGGCTATGTTCCTTTGTTAGAGGAACATAGGTTAGAATCTTATTACAGCCTAATTACAGTAAACGTTGATAATAACAAGATTAGGATTACAATTCCCTTTGATTCTTCTGATGCCTGGCAATCTTACAGGATAGGCTATCACCATTTCCGACTTTCATGACGAATCACTCAAATCCAGTAATATCCAGTTTGACAGGACACGTATTGATTTCCCCAGACAAGGAAACATATACGGTCATTAAAGACTTAAATCAATTAACTCACTATTCAGACGCAATGGATAGAAAAATATGTACAGCTGACTCATTTGAATTCCATAAAAACTTAGTGGATTCATGTGAGTTAGGTATAGTGCTAGACGGTGCTCTCTCCCATACAAGTGAAAATTGTCTGGATAAGCTTTATCCCTTTGACAATAATGAGTTCAATTGCAGACTGAACAATGGCTCGTGGATACGATATGACAAGGACGGCTTCAATGTATCATGCCCTGACGGATCCACGTCCTTCGCCCACATCTTCGTTGCAGCAGATGGTTGTATCGGGACTTCCCCTAATTCCATGGTGAATTGGTCTACGGACACTCATCAGAGAACGAGCCTACTTCACGAATTCACGTGGACCTCTACAATGCCAGCACTCCCTCTCCCGTATAACAGACAGATTGCAAAGCGGTTGATGAAGGTTACCGAAAGGGACCACCTGTCACCGACTTATAAGGAAATCCTTCACCCCATACTACTAGCAGGTCTGGTTCTCACGGTGGTGATATTTATCGCCGTGAACATCCTTGTTTGGCGTAGGTTACGGCACAGCAGGCAGCTACAACAGAATGTTTCGCCATGTCCAGACAAAACTCCTTATTTAATTCAGCTTAAAGCCTTTTGAAGTGGCCACCTCATTTGCTAGAGGAGTAAATTGTTGGAAATAGAGTTTGTAAGAAAAGCTGTTAGTACGCTAGTAATATGTAATTGAAGAAATTATCTACATTGCATTGTTAAAAATACATTTAAAACAACATTTAAAAAAATATAAATCATTTTTTCTCTCGGCATCTAATAAAATATATAAGCCGGAATGTTAAAAAGAAAAGAGAAAAAAAAAAAATATATATATAAATTAACAGAATCTATGGGCATCTAATGAAATATATCAGCCCTATATATAAATATATATATATATATATATATATATATATATATATATATATATATATATATATATATATATATATATATATATATGTACGAAACCGTGGTACGTGTACGTACCAGGAATTCGTGTTTGTGAACTAAAAAATTGAATTTTTACCAAGGTAACAAATATTTTTATTAGTTACCGTATTATGTTAATCTATGTTTCTGACAAAGGTAACAATTATTCTTTAACAAGTTACCGAATCATATATAAGTCAGTAGTTTTTTTTTTGGTACCATATAATCATTTGCTAGCAATGTACCATATATATGATTCTTATTTTATCATGCATTTTTTTTCTTTGCTTTAGTAATATCTTTTTCATGTGCATTATTGTTATTATTTTTAAATGTGCCTATTTGGACATTCATCCTCGTTTGATTATGGCTAAAGTTAAACAAACAATAATACATATGTCCAGTCACACCTAGTAAACATGTTTTGGCTTGTTGTTAAATTTTTGTGAAAAAATTGAGATAGCTGGCCGAGCTTATGTAATAATTAATATTACATGTTTAAAACACATGACGTAATATGTTATTTTGGATGAAGAGGCTAGCCGTGGGACTTGCTGTAGTCATTCAAATCATAAACAGGACGCACAATGCAGCCTCAACAATGTAACATTTTTCTTAAACGTCAACACCAATGCATCAGCGTGTGAAAGTTTGTGACGTCACCGGATGCAGGTGTCTTCCTAGATTGTGACAAAACTGCTATATCAACTAAGCATACGATATCTGTGATATCGATAATTTAGGCAGTTCATATCTATACTTCACCAGAATTGGTCATCTGACCAAACCAGCTCCCTCCAGTGGAGATGTTTAACTCTGTTGTTTTTAACAAATAAATACTTTTAAAGCTAATAAGATGTACTTCGTTATCCAGCTATACACATCTTAAACAACACATACTCAATGTGTGCTTATAAAAGTAGCACACTAATACATGTTGCAAGGGTTTTTAAAACGATGGACCCAGGATTATGTCAATTCCTTTCGTGAACGTCACATAAAAGATAATCGTATCCACCCTGTACCTCCTAAAATTGGAGATTTATGTTTGTTAATTTTGGATGAAGTAAATCAGGAAGATTATCCCATGGCCCGTATTCTTGAAACCTACCCCGGTCAAGATGGTCATATTAGATCTATGAAGGTGTGCACCCCTCATGGAATATATGTGCGTCCCATTAATCGTCTTATCCCCATGGAGATAAATGTCGCAGGTCCCTATATCACCGAACTGGAGCAAGGTGGTAGTGATTCGCTCACGACACCCCAGTTACCAGATCCTCCCTCAGAGGACCCTCTAAATGACGATTCTTCTGATGATTTCGCCCCTCTTCCCAAACCTGATCCTGTGTCCTCTCGAGGGCAACCTCGTAGGGCTGCGGCAGATAAAGCCTGTGCCTTATTCAAGAAAGTGCTGTAAATTTGAAAAGGATGGGGAATGCCCCCTTCCTTCCGTACCCTCCACCTACTTTGCAGGGTGTGGAAATTCTTTCCACGCTTTATTTTAGTCACCCCCGTTATTCCATTTTTTTATATTTTGTTTGTTATTTTCTGGGTTTTACGCATCTCTTTTTTTTCTTTTGTTTCCTTTGTAGCCTTCATTATTATACCCTTAAATATTCATTGCTGCTAACATGTCCATCATTCCCCTGTAATGTTTTACCTTTCATCACCTCATTCTTCTGTAGATGATTTTATCTCATTTCCTGAGCTCACAGTACATTGCTTGACGATACAACCGACCGTCCACAATTTTCAAAAACAGCACTTGGTTGCGTTCTGTTCCAAATGCTCTTGAAGCTCTGTATCTTTAACCCCAATTGGTTTGTGTGCAAGTGACTCTTTAATTTACGTAACTCATTGATCTTAGCTTATTGCTATTTACATCTCAGTACCTATTTAAAAGTCTGTTTAGCTAGGATTATTTTCTATGTTATTGAACATCACGAAACGCCACTTAATTTTTTGTATGTATATAAATTTTTATAAGCCAGACAGTAGAATTTCTTTATAATTACTTTCCCCTGGAGTTTCAAGAATGATCCTTGTATTTATAAAAAGCACCCTTCAGCAAACCACATACTCATGGAATTTTGAAGAAGAAGCACCCTTCAGCAAACCACGTAATCATGGAAATTTGAAGAAAAAGACTCGACCGGTTTGAACCAGCGCAGCGGCGGGAGGTAGAAGCGTGCGAGTGGCCCACTTAAAAACTAGGAAGCGTGGAAGGCGGACGTAGACATAGCCTCTTCATCTGAGACGTCGTTTTAACATAGGCGTCGGTTCAACTACCTGTTGGTCAACCATTTACTAAACAACAGTATGCCTTACTTTGTGCCATTATTTAGAAGATAAACTTACGACGACGAAACACGTCAGTGCAGAACTGAAGATGCATCGTGTTCTTAAC
>NC_090729.1:56269278-56310284 GCF_036898095.1 Palaemon carinicauda
TATATATATATATATATATATATATAGATAGATAGTGTCAATTATTTTTAAGCAAATGTCTTTCTATAAAAAAGAGAGATGAATTGTGACAACAGAGCTCAAATGAAGAAGCAAACATATCCCTACTTAAAAGGTAATATCAGAGAAACTTTTCTATCACAATGTTAAAAATAGCAAATCGATTGACTAGAAAGCGAAATTGGTAGATCAATCTTGTGATAAAATAAAAAAATGAATTATAATTCCAAACCTTTTTTTTTCTGGTGCAATTTTCTTTCCTTTGATAACTCTCCTTGGGTGGCGGTTGATGTGACTTTTGACAAATAGTTTCTTATAATATCCCAAATAAAAACACCTCCATATCTCAACAGTTTTTTTTTTTTTTTGATTGGCATTTTGGTAACACAGTGTCCACCCACTTTCTTTGTTACGCTGAGGGTTCGTGTCAAAGCAGAATAAAAATTAGATATAAATTTCCGCACTATTTCTCACATTTCAAGACGATGTATTCTTCCATAATAATGAAAATTGAGATGAGACATTTGTATTTTTTTTCTATCTTTTTTTCAAGCCGTGCTATATGATATATTGTAATTTTAGAAATAATATTAACATATATAGCAACCTACAAATTTAAATACCAATGAAAAAGTGGAAGACCAAATGAAATTCAAATGAAATATTGGTCGAAAAATTCGATTGAAAATAGTAATAAATAACATTCTTTATTTACTTCGAAAAAGTAAGAAGAGGGGGGGGGGGGGGGGGGGGGTTCCGGTGAGAAGAAATCAAATGCAAATCAGTCCCATTACCCTCATAACAGAATTCCTTGCACTTATTTTTTGTTTCTCATTTATGAATGTAGACACCAGCAGGGAAATCTAATCACATCTCTGATAATCTAATAAAGAAGTCACTTGTTTCCTCCTCTTCTGTAATAAGATCCAAAGACGTATATCCACATCTTACTAGGGGTTGAATCACACACTGTATATTACATAATTCCATTCTGTGTCACTGTTATTTCTAAGTTAGAAGTACTTGTGACTTAAAATTTGAAATTGTGAAATTCCTGTTTACTGGTGATAAATCATAATTTTTTTATCAAATTATTTTCCACTCTTTTTTGCTTTGGTGTTACTTGATTATAAAGCTCCTCTTATTTCAGGTTTGGTTAACTGAGATTAGAAAGAAATAATGTAAGATATAATGAATAGTTATTGCATAATCTAGATGATATGTAAAACTTGAACTAGAAATAAAATCTCATCTCTGTCGTTTTCCTTGAGCTATATATTTTGGCCACCGTAATTACATAGCCTGTCATATTTGATCTAACCTTTCAGACTGCTTAAGAAACTATTACGAGAATAAGAAATTCGAGTTGAATAACTTGAAGAAAAAGAAACATTCAACACTTCTGTAGTTGAGTGTGAGATCTAAAGATCTGATAAAGGATTTTATGTTTATGTTTGAAACTGGGTCTGATTTTGACTAACAGTGATTTTTGATGGCATATATTTGTTTTTCTTTACAGAGTATTTTAGGTCACAATCTTTTTTTATTAAACCTTATGAGTCTCAAAAAGGTATTCGATGTTTATGATAATTTTTATTGTTTTTTATTTTTATTTTGTTCATTCTCTCCCTAATTCTTGTTTGAAAAAGTTTTTTTTTTTTTATATTTCGATAAAGAATTATCCTATATGGTGTGAAAATAAAATGAAATGTAATGACAATAAAAAACATATTTGAATTTTTGGTCGAACATGAAATTACCATGTAACACCTGAAGTGTCAGAATCGCAGAAACTCGAAGAAAACCCCGAATAGAGTTACGAATCCATCACCAGGATCAAGGGCTCTTTTGGAAACATGTAGATCATCTGATGACTGAAAAATTATCTCAGAGATGTCTCCAATTCTCAAAGTAACAGACATTCATTGCCGCCACAAATGGAACCTGAATATAGGATAGGTCTCAAGACTGACATGTTGTGTCAATTTCATAAAGGGGAAAAGTTTTATGATGACGTTTGCTACATTAGACAAAACTTCCATTTTATCCATTTTTGATATCCATTTTTTTTATGAAGCTAATATTATAATGTTGAGTTCATTTGATTCTGCTATTGCAATACGTAATACATATTAATCTTAAACCAAATAAGTTTTTGGATGTATTTTGTACCCTGATACTAAAGGAGGATTAAAAGATTTGAAGTATCGTTAATATGAGTTTTAACACGAAAAGGTTTCCAGTTTAGTTTCCACTCGAAAGGGTATATATATATATATATATATATATATATATATATATATATATATATATATATATATATATATATATATATATTTTTTTTTTTGCGCAGAGAATTTTTGTGGGTCATATTACACAAAATGGAGAAATATGTGCTTTCTTTCTGAAAAAAATCCTCGACAAGATTGGAATAAAGTATCTCTCTCTCTCTCTCTCTCTCTCTCTCTCTCTCTCTCTCTCTCTCTCTCTCTCTCTCTCTCTCTCTCTCTCTCGCATGGGCATTTCAAATGACAATGGAAGAAAAAAGTATATATGTAAATAATATTTCCGAAACCCTTTCGTGTTATTTTTTTTTTTTTTAGATTTTCAATACACGTTTCCAGGACAATCGTACATAGAAGAGATCGTATATTGAACTTTACACATGGCGGATTTAATTTGAGATTCAAAATAAGCTCACTTTTCCAATAATTAATTTTATGCTATCTTTAATAGTAATATTTACATGGATGTAAATCTTGACTGCAACAGAGAAATATGTTCCACTTTTTAATATGAAGAGTTTAGGAAATTTTAGCCCTTGTGAATATAATTAATTTTACATTGGTTTCTATAACGTTCAGTCGTTGCCGTTCAGCTGAAAGCTTTCATTTCTATATTTGGCTCTACAAATCCAAGTAGATCTAGAAAACACCTTTATTGATCAAAGTAAAACGATCATATATATATATATATATATATATATATATATATATATATATATATATATATATATATATATATATATATATATATATATATATATATATATATATATATATATACACACACACACACACACATATATATATATATATATATATATATATATATATATATATATATATATATATATATATATATATTTATATATATATATATATATATATATATATATATATATATATATATATATATATATATATATATATATATATATATAATGTCAATTGATTCTCATCAGCAACTAACAATTTTATGATCTACAATTCGGATGTTTTAAAAAGAAGACCTAACTTACACGCAGAATTGAGTTCCCTGCTGGAAATGAAAATAGTATTATATCTTATGTTGGGAAATGCAACTGCAGATGACATTATAACATTATTTTTGCATCGCGTTGCAAACTAGAACTTGGTAGTCTGAGATCAGAATTAGGCTCACAATTTGTGGGATGTCATCTTGTTGAATAAAAGTTATTAATTAGTAAAACGAACGTGGAAATATATTTTCATTAAGAATTTTATATATATTTGTAAGAGAAGAGTATATATTTTTTTCTTTTCATTAAATGACTCGGTACTTCAATCAATTATTTCATCTATCAAAGGAAGTTCCATTCCAGACACCTTTTGAAAGTTTCATGAGATTATATTAACCATAATTATGAAGGCTGTCATCAGGGTTCAATTTTATCTTATGAACACTACATCATTCAGTACAGTCAATGGTAAAAGTCAAATACTACGTTCAAAGGGGCCTGGCCAGCGTACACATCAGGAGAGCCACCCTCAAGAACTTCGAGAAAATATGCTAACAAAGACAATATATTATTTCATGTAATAGTTTTCCAAAATGGAACCATTTTTTTACGAATATAATCCTATTTTAATCATACTCAAAATAATATTAAATTCAATCATGATGAAAATATATGTGTATGCAATGATTTTATCTACTCTGGTTTGTTTCCTCATGAGTTCTTATCGTTTTTCAACTTCATATCACAAGTTTATCACGTCTTTTAAAAGATATTAAGTTGATGTCAAATTCGAAAAAAATATATGTATAAAAGTTGAAGTAGATCCACAATACGTTATGGTTGTGCAAATGCCTAAAGTTTGGTGTCGTCTGCTGATCGTTCTTTCAAGATAATAATATTCTCCAATCATAGCATTGATCATTGTTTAATCTTCATATAGAAAGCAAAAAGCTATTTATAAGTACATGGTCTATGCTGAGAATAGCTGTTAATTATTTGCAAATAATATTTCATTATAAACGAATCAAATGTTTGCATCACAGTCTGTCACTGAGAAAGAAGTGCAGCGAACCTAGGGCTTTGAAACTAGAGGAATCAACTATATACTTTATACATGACCTTTTCCAGCAGGATGATGAAATACTATTAATATCATAGACTTGATTTTCTTCGGTACATGATATAAGTGACTGTTTTATTTTCCATGGTAAAATGATTCAAAACATTAAATTTGTTGGTAGTTCTTGGTCTCTCTTTCTGCACTAGTCCAATATTTCCAGAGATAAAGTTACGAATTTCTCGCAAAAAAATTCCAGTTTTTTTTCAGTAACAACTCCTTATCAACATCAGTGTTCCGAAAATTCAGGAAGAAGAAGATGCTTTGGTAGTTTGCAAATGCTTTTATGAACGCTCTGCTCATTTTGTGATTTTGAGACCGTTTTCCGAGGTTTTTCTTATGAATTTGGACTATAACCTATGAGTGAGATATCATTGAATTAATTAGTGTTCAATTAAACTTGTTTGTGTCATGGTTTCTATTACTAGATGTAGTTTGCCTCGATACACCCCCAAGGAATCGACAAGACCGAAGTTTCATGTCGCACTAGGCGATATGACGTCATCATAGAAAACGAAACGTTTTCTACCAGACTACAATGGCAAACAACTTTCCAATGTCTGCGAGACTTAAACCAAAGACTACAGTTGGTATAAAATTTTCGTGTCCCCCTAGTTATGAGTCGGGATGTGATGTCTTAATAAGTTAAAATTAAGCGAAAAAAAAAACATACGAGGGTGTCTGAACATGCTAATTAACAGAGTGGCTGTAAAATTTATTGAGGAGAAGGTTTTTTATTTCTTTATACATTAGTACGAAGATAATGTGATTAATTTCGATAATGGCACAAAAGGCCTTAGTAGTAAATTGGACCTGTGTATATACTTATTTATCAATACGTTATGCACGTTTTGATATAGGACACTCTTTTAATTAGTGTCCTCGAAAAGTATAGAAAAATTCTTCATGTAAAACAATACTTTTTCTCATTGGAGAGCGATTAGTCCGGAAAATGGAACGTGCACTCTGAAAATGGAAATGAAGAAAAATATCCCATCCTCCATCAGTATTTGTGGTTAAAATGTGTTTTTATGTAATGACCAGAAAAAGACGTGTTACAAGTGCGGAAGACTCTACAGTTAACTATAATATGGATAGTGAGCCTAAGTTAGGTATTTTCAATCTGAATGATTTTCCAGCAATGCCCGGCAAGGATTCTGATAAGGGCCGGATACCGGAGAAAATGGTACTCCTGATGTTCAACTGGCAAGAGGTATTGAAAGAAATGTGGAACAACCATGTTTTGGAAAGAACATTGAAAAGGATAATAAAGAATCCAGCAACCTTGGAGAAGACCAGATGGACGGCTTATGCGAAACAGTAGAAGAACAACTAGTGACCATTTCTTTATCCAAGAATGTTGATGATGTTGCTGTCCATCAGTACAGTCGAAATAGAAGATCGATTCGTGACTTTGAGGGTCATGTTCCAAGTAGATAATTTAACTGATAGTAACAGTGACATTTTTGCAATAAAAAGTGAACCGGAAGGACCTTCTCAAGTTTCGGAAATAACTGAGGATGAGGGCCAACCCTCACAAGATGAACCTCGTATTCCTTATACTATTGGAATTCTCTTTCTCGTTGAGGATGATGTAAATGAAGAACCGGGAAATCTTAAGGAAACCAATATAGCGGTTTCAGTGCATATGGGGATGAATCAGTGGATGGTGCTACTTGATATGTTGGTTGAATATTGTCTGGTGATTTCATAACGCCACATACCTGGAATGATATGAAAATCCATGAATTAGTGAAGTTCTTTATCCCTTCCGATGTTGGCAATTTTTCTCGGTGGAGTTTAATGATACGTTGGTATTGATAAAATACATTTATTTGCTAAAGGCTTACATTGTTCTGTGGCTCTGGGTTTCCAACTGAGCGTCAAGTGCTTCATAAACAATCTCTCAAACCAAGACATAAAAGCAAACATATGAGAATCGCTCTGAAAGGACTTAAATCCTACGGCAGTACAAAAGTAAAAAGAATCACATCCTATCTTTGAGGTAATTAATAAATGCTTGAGCCCTAATCTCAAAATACATTATTTCAGTTTTGAACAATGCTTAAACATTTTTTATCAATGCAATATGATGCAATGTTGCACTCAATAGATGTAACATTTGGGGTAATATGGTACATTATTACAATAATACATAACAGTCTCTTGCCCTTTAGCTTGACTTTGTAAAAATCTTTCTTCTATTAATCCTATTAGGAAGCACCCTAACCTCATCTTGCACTGGTACATGAATTGATTCTGAATCTACATTTGATATTGGAGCATCTTGGTTAATATTTGACTCAGTTGATCTAACTACTTCTGAAAGTTTTCCATCTCTAACATTTACATGCTCTACTGTATTTCTGTTTAATGGCTGTAATTGATCAACCTGACGTTACAATATTTCTACCAACTTGAACATCATACTGTAAATTTCCTATCTCTCTTACAATCTCTCCTGGTACCCACTTTTCTGGAGTGGTGTACGATCTTACCATGACATCAGATAAAGGTAAAAAAGAGTCTTACTTTTGGAAGATTTTCTACTTGTTTATACCCTTTATCTTCTAAATCACTTTGCAAACTTGGATACAGCAAATCTAACTTACACCTAATCCTCTTCCCCATCAACAAATTTGATGGTATCATGCCTGTTGTGCTGTGTGGCGTTGTTCTATAAGACAATAAAAACTTCGATACATGTAAAAATATGTTACCTTAATTCGCTTTTCTACAATTCATATTGTGTTTAAATGTTTCAACTAACCTTTCAGCCTCTCCATTGATAGAGGGATGATACGTTGCTGAAAATGTATGTTTTATTCAATTGATGTTACAAAATTCTTTAAACTCTTGTAAGGTAAATTGTTGACCTTTATCTGTAACAATTCTTACTGGAATTCCATGTGTAAGAAAAAAGAATTGCATTAATTCTTTTATTGTGGCAAGAGACGTTGTTGTCTTCATTGGAATTACTTCTGGCCACTTACTGTTAGCATCTACGACTATCAAAAACAAATAATTTAAAGAAGGACCTGCAAAATCTATATGCACTCTTTGCCATGGATACCTGGGTAACTCCCATGGGTGCATCCTAGCAAAATGAGAATTGTTCTGTTGCATAACTCAATTCATACAATTCCTTATGTAAAATTTCACATCTTTATCTACACCTACCACCATACAAAGTTCTTGCAATTGACTTCGATCTTCCAGTACCTTGGTGATCAGCATGTATTTCAGACAAAACTGTATTCCTCAGTGAATTAGGAATAATTAGCCTTGAACCTCTCATCACTATTTCTTGTGTTACACTCATTTCATACCATATATCCCTATAGGGTTTACAATTTTCCTCTTTTCCAAATAAGTCCCTACCTGTCATGAAACTCTCTAAAACCTTACTAAGTACTGGGTCTCTCTTGGTACTGTGTGCTACATCCTTTGCTGTAATGGGTACATCATATATAGAAATCAACAGAATACTGTCATCATACTCTTCTAGACATTTGTCTACTGGTAATCTAGCTAAAGCATCTGCACTACCTATCTTTGATGTTGGGCGGTATTCTATATCGTAGTGGTACGTGGCTAACGTAATTGCCCAACGTTGTAGTCTTTTGGACCCAATACCGCTAATAAAGGTTTATGATCTGTAACAAGTGTGAACTTTATCTTACCGTCAAGATACATAGTAAATTTCTTAACTCCATACACTAGTATTAATCCTTCTTTTTCTATTTGAGAGTAATTCCTTTCTGCCTTGTTTAATACTCTAGAAGTGAATGCAATTGTTTTTTCTATTCCATCTGGCATTACATGAGATAATACTGCACCTAAACATATGTTTGATGCATCACATACTAATTTAAGGGATAAATCCATTTGATAATGTACTGGGAATAAAGGTGATGTTATTTCCTATTTGATTCTTTCAAAAGATTCCTAACACTATTTTGTCCAATTCCATTCTACACCACTATTCAACAAACTATACAATGGATTAGCAATTGTAGACCAATTCTGAATGAAATTCCCGTAAAATGTTACTAAGCCTAAAAATGAATGTAATTCCTTAACATTTTCTTGTACTTTTGTTGATTGTACAGCTTTAATCTTCTCATTAGTTTTCTGCATACCCTTGTCATTAAATAAAACATCTATGTATTCCACTGAATCAACTTCTAAAAATAAATTTGCTCTTATTTACTCTAATATTTTTTCCTTTAACTTCTTCAGAACTGTTTGCAATCTTTCTCTATGTTATCTTGTGTCTTTACCAGCAATTATAACATCATCTATAAAAATGAATACTCTTTGCATTCCTGAAAAAATCGTATCCATAGTTTGTTGCCATATAGCTGGACAACTTGCAACTCCATAAGGTAATCTCTTTGGCCTAAACAAACCTAAGAATGTATTTACTATACATAATTCTTGTGAACTTTCATCCATGGGAAGCTGTTGAAAAGCCAGTCTTAAATCTAACTTATAAAAAAACAGTACATCCTGACATAGTTGCAAACATGTGTTTAGGATTTGGTAATGGATGTTGAGCTAATTGGAGTTGTGGTTTCAAGGTTACTTTGTAATCTCCACATAACCTAACATGACCATTTTCCTTCACAATGGGTCCTAAAGGAGTAGCCCAATCAGAATATGTAACCTTTTCTCAGGATTCTTAATTTTCTAATCTCCTAATTTCTATTTCAACTGCACTTTTCAATGCATATGGTACTGATGTGGGAGTACAAAATCTAGGAGCACTGTCAGGTTTCAAAACTAAAATTGCCTTTGTGTTCTTTAATTTACCTACTCAATTTTCAAATACGTCTTGAAACTCTGATATTATATTATCCACAACCATTTCATTTTTGTGTTCACTTTGTCTTCCTGTAACTTCCAAAATACTAGGCCAATCTAATTTCAAATACTCTAGCCAGTCCAAACCTAGCAAAGTTAGTCCTTTACCCTTTACTACTGTTAATGGCATTCTCTCTAATTTCTGTTCTTTGTACTGTACTTCTACGTTCGAAGCATCTATTACCTGAATATCAAAACCATTATAACCTTTCAAAACTCTATTTGTACCTCCTAATAACAAATTAGGAATGCTTTTAGCTGTTTTCTCAGACATAATTGATACATCGACTGCTGTGTTAACTTGCATCAAAATTGGTTTACCATTTATGATTACTTCTACCATGATGTGTTTCTTTGCATTTTTTTTTGACAGAATTTATGCGAAACGCAAAATAAGTCTCTGACTTATCCTTATTATCATGAACATTTTCCACATTATTCTCTTGACCAATAGTATCAACTGTAACATTTATTTTCCTTGCGTAATGTTTAGGGATCTACATGCAGTTGCAAAATTACCCATCTTTCTACAATTCTGGCATGTTTGTCCAGTAGCAGGGCATATATTTGCTTCGTATGCAAGATGATCAGTTTTACCACACCTATAACACTTGGGTTTTTCCTGTTGTTTCTGTGTATAGGCCTGATTCTGATATTTATGAACATTAGTGTTAGGCACTTTTCTATTACTAGGCTCTGACATATTCCTTCTCTAATTCCCATTGTTTTCCCACTTGGAACCTATTGTACTAATTTTAGAATTTTCCATTCTATTGCTTTTAGAACTACCTATTATATTACTTTGCCTATTTTATGTTTCTAAAGTTCTGCCTATTATCAATATCTTTTCTAATGTGATATCTTTATCTTGCAATAATTTCTTTCTTAGCTCTTGTGATGTTCAATGTGCAATAACTTGATCTATGATAACATTTTCTAACTCCAGAAATATACATAAAACAACGAAATTCTTTAGTCTAGTCACAAATGTATCTAAACTTTCATTTTCTTTCTGATATGTCTTTGCTATAAATTCATACCTTTCAAAAAAATTGATTGACCTAAGGAACAAAATATGTGTTAAGAGCCTTAATTTAATCTCCACTTGTGTCAACTATAGGCTGCAAGGTCTTAAACACTTCCCGAACTTCTCTACCGGTTGTATGAATTAATAATGCCTATTTAGGGCATCCTTCATCTTCCACAATGCTTCTAAATAAATCTTCAATTCCTCACACCACTGTTCCCATCGTGTTGCAACAGAATTAGGTTCAGTTGTGATGCTAAATCGTTCAGGATGTTCAATGTCAAGAGGCATTGTGGATTCTTACCTGGTACCTTGTAACTTCCTACCTTTTTTTGTATTCTACCGAATTTTAAATATCACTTTGTTTTCTTGTTTGTTTTGCTTGTGTTTGATGAAATTCTTCTTGTCAGCTGCATGGGGGAACCTCACTGGGCTTTTTTCTTCTGCTTATCTATGGTCCCTAAGTGGGTTCGAATCCCATCCTCGTCGCCAGTTTGATATGTTGTTTTAATATTGTCTGGCGATTTCATAATACCACATATCTTTAATGATACCAATATCCATGAATTAATGATGTTCTTTATCCCACCCGTTATCGCCAATTTTTCTCGGTGGGGTTCAATGATATGTTGGTATTGATAAAATACATTTAATATGCTAAAGGCTTACATTACTCTGTGGCTTTGGGCTTTCAACTGAGCGTAGAGCGCCTCGTAAACAATCTCACAAACCAAAACATAAAAGCAAACATATGAACATCGCTCTAAAAAGACCTAAATCCTACTGCAGTACAAGAGTCAAAAAAATCACATCCTATCTTTGAGTTAATTAATAAATGCTTGAACCCTAATATCAAAATGCATTATTCCAGTTTTGAACAATGCTTAAACACGTGTTATCAATGCAATATGATGCAATGTTGCGTTCAATACATGTAACATTTGAGGTAATACAATACATTATTACAATAATACATAACACTACTGAAGAGCGTGACATGGATGTAGAGGTAAATAAAGTCAGTGATATTCAAGACAATTTGAAAAATGATGATAAAGTTTCAGACGTGATGCTGAAAGGCCAGTGGAATATAGATTAGGATACTGTAGGTAAATTGAGGTTAATTAGAGGAAAATCCAACAAAGAAAAAAGGAAGGAAAAAATAATAAATGGAAAAAATAGGTTGTCAAAGGAAAAGAAAAAAGTAACTATTCCAGTGTTTGTCTTTGTCATGACTCTTTTTGTTGCCACTTTAAATATTATTGGCTTAAATGAGGTAATTAAGCAAATGAAAGTTGTGCCCTTATCATGTAACAATTGATATTCTGTTGATTCAAAAACATAACGTTAAAGATATTTCAGGTTTGAGTTATCTCACTAATTTCATGAGTATAAGGTTCAAGCCATCAATTAATTTAAAAGGAGGTACAATGATATGTATTAATAATATAACCAATGTTAAACTTTTAACCAAGGAGATGGATACCAATGGTAGAATTGTTGGTGCAAGAGTATGTTACAATAACTGTATTATAGCTATTATAAATGTGCATGCTCCATCTGGTGCAAGTAAATTTGCTGAAAGGGAAGACTTTTTCATGAACGAGATATTGTATTACCTGCGACATGATTATCTTAATTTTGGTGGTAATTTCAACTGTATCACAGACACAAGAGATTGTAGGAATGATAAAGAAGCCTTACTGTCTAAGTTTATGAGTGAAAAACCTTACTTTGAAAGATAATTACAATTTTACAAACAGGGTATTAGAATACACTTATATACCCAAAAACTATGGATCCAGAATAGACAGGATTTATACTGTAAAGTTATTTGATAACAAAAACTGGCACAAGGTATCTGAAGTTAAATGTTACAGTTTTAGATTCTGTGGAAATTGAAGATAACACACTTTTATGGTAGGACTGGGCCCAATCACTATGTAAAACATTCAGTGTCAAATTTTGCAAAAATATTTCACAAGAAAAGTTTGGATTTTTGAACTTAGAATAAACAGGATTGAATCAACTTTATGAAATTAACTATCAAACTAGTGTAAATTATGAAAATATTAGGATTCTCAAGAATAGGATTTGTGACATCCAGAATGGAATATTAGAATGGGTAAAGATAAGAGCGAAACTAAATGATCGTACAGTTGGTGAAAAAAAGTATCCGAATATCTACTTGGTGCTGAGAAAAAGAAAAATCATTCACCAATTACTAACATACAACAAGCAAATGGTTCTATTATACAAAGCACAAATGGAATTTCTGTTTTTATAAAGGAGCACTTTGAAAATTGTTTAGTAAGGTGACTGGTCAGGTAAAATGTCAAGATTATTTTCTTAACGTATGCCATTCTGTCCTAAAACAAGAAAATGTAAGTTTGTTAAGTAGAGAATTGGAGGAAATTGATGTTTTTGATGTTATTAAAAGTATGTGGAAAGGAATCATCCCCAGGGTATGGTGGAGTTCCTAAATATTTCCACAAAACGTTTTGGTTTTTAATAAAGTCCGACGTTATGGAATTTTTCAAATCATGTGACCGTGAAATATATGTCAGATCGTCAAAATTTAAGCATCATAAATCTCCGTCCGGAAAGATGCTTCTTTTTCGGACGATTTCTTCTGAATGTCCTGCACCATGGACAGTAGCGAGTGTAGCGTACTTGTAATGGAATTCAACTGGGGTGCGGTGGAAGAAGTCGAAGGCTTCAGTTCAGTCCCCGTTGCAGACGATACCGAAATCGTTTCGGTTATTTCGACTCCAGTCTCAGGAGGTATCTCATCCTCCTGCTCCAGTTCATCCACTAGGAGATTGTTCTTAGTCTCCTCCGAGACAACAGACATGTTGTCCTCTAATTGGATGCTCTGAAAGGCATCCGAAATTTCAGGTTCTACCATAATCTGAACTAAGGGGATCTCAGGTTGAGCCTGGGGAACAATTGCATCTGCAGATGCATTAGGGAAGAGACAATCCCTCATCCTCTCATTAGAAAGGTACGGGCCAGAGGTGTTCTTCTGAAAGCCCCTGGCCCATTTTCGCAGCGTGTCCCTTGCTGCGTCCCTTTACTCTGTAGACTTTTAATCATCAAAAGCCTCTTTAATCAGTTTGCCACAAACGGTACATACTTGTTGAGAGCCCCTTTGGTGACTGCGCAGCGAGCACGGGCCCTGCACATGCCATGTCCGTAGAAGCTCTTACTATGGACTCTGCAAAAGTTGTTCCCGCACACAGGGTGCTCCTCCTGTAAAGTAAGAAAAGCTATAAGTATTCGGTGAAATTCTCAGATTTCAGCAAACATATTTTAATTAATATTTAATTAATATTTAATTAATATTAGCTTGGATAGAGTAAGCTAGAAACTAGGAAACACACCCATATGTGTTTCCTGTCCAGCCCATTGCTATGACCTCCTCCAATATTGAACTAAAGATTCATAATGAATTCAAGGGGAAGATAATATCCTTGGATATAAGGTATCTTCTTAACACAATCTTCCATGTTCAATATAGGTGATGAAGTTAATGCGTAATAACCATTAATTGGTAGGGAGAATCACTCACTAAAAATGATGGTCTCACAATTGGCTGCCCATGAACCACTTGTAGGTTGGAAAAATTTTGGGCTACAGCAATGACTGGCGGCGGCATGTCGCCAGTATTGCCGGGCTTGCCGGCCTCTGCCGGGCCGCCCGCACACGCCGGGCCTGCCAAGTCCGGTATATGCCGGGCCTGCCGGCATATGCCAGCCTAGCCGTCATATGTCGGGCTTATTCTGGGCTATTTGAAACAGATACTGTCTTCAAAGTAGTGGGCGGCAGGTCGGCAGTTGCCGCTCTGCCCGCCGGCAGCCGAAGGATCCCTCTATCAAGTAAGACCCGGCGGCAACCGGCGGCAACATATAAATTTTGGGGGGCCGGCTGCCGGCCGGCAACTCTGTTGCCGGCAGCCGGTCATGGTATGTTCATTGTCGTTGGGTTGTCGATCAGTGACACCCACGGCAAGTGGCGGCAGAGTAACTGCCGGCCGACAGACACTCACCATGGCCGACGACAGCTACTAGCTGCCGGCGGCCGGCCCAGTAAATGGAAAGGCAGGGAGAAAGAGAGGATGGGGGACGGCAAAGGCTCAGCCTTGCCGGCCTGCATCCCGAAAGAGGTTGTAAGTGGAAGGGGGAATTATATTCGGGCTTCCACTCAACCATATCCCATTCATAAGGGGTATGGAAGGCAGTCCAAGGGAGGACTGGAGAGCACACTTAATGATATGAGGGTACCTGCCGGCAGCCGGCCCAGCCGGCAGCAGACAGGGAACCTCAGGCCAATTCTATAGATTACCCGTAGTGTCAAATGTAGAACAATGGCCAGAAGGGTTATGGTTCATCCAACACAAAAGAGACAGTGGGGAAGGGGTAAAAGTCCTATAAGTAAGGTAAAACCCTAGAGCATTACCTAATTTGAAGGATTCTGATCTCATAAAGTAACCTCAAGTAGGAGAAATCGTATCCCCGGGTTAGGTTAGTTAAGTGAGAAAGCGGCCATAGGACACAATCTCACTAGAGAACAGAATCTCGTACCAGAGATCTAAAGTAAGGAAGAAATCATTTCTTCATACTAAGATCTACTAGTACAGGACTGTCTGCCAGACCGAGGAAGGAGGAAATTGATATACAAGAGCCTCCAGTATGGCCTAGGGATGACTAGCCTCCTGAACGGCAACCTAACCTGACTTGGGAAGCCATTTCACCAAGACAGTAGGGAGCCTAACACAGACTTTACTCTGATTTTCCGTTCTCAGCTCAAAACCATGTCAGTGGTTAAGAGAAAGAGACGAAACACCCCAGTAAATTTTGCCAGAACACAGTTCGCAGCAAAGTAACTGAGGGTAGCATAAGCTGATCAGAGGGAAGGGGAATTGCTCTTAGATCTCGTTAGAGATAGTATTGACTTAAAAGGTATAGGAGATGTCAGTCTCCCCTTAAAAGACAATACAAGAGCAATGAGGGACTTGTAAGAAAGTATACTAGAGCCGCTAGGTTATTAAGCCTAGGAGCACAGGGAATCGTTCACCGAAACTCTCTTGTATACTATCTTGGAAGAGGAAAATTTTATGCAGTAATATCATAATTGTATAAAATATTGCCTGAGCTTCAATAAAACTTTAACAGGAAGGTTATATCATGCATGAAGTGTGAAGGTGCCTTGGCTAGGAAGCCTAGCACTCGTGAGGCTCGATCATAAATAGCCAAATCCAAGACAACAAAGACATAATATAAAATTCCCTAGCTAAATATCTAAATAGCTAAAGTTATTAAAGCGAGATAATGCCGGGAAATCGTTCTTGCTAACTAAATGAACAAGAAGAACGAGTGCATCCATGACGCCATCCGGCTGGCAACAGCTCTTGTTACGTTAATTACGATCTCAATCGAAGAGTAAAACTGGCAAGAGCTTACATTTTTCACAATCCAAAGATATTACTCAACTTTCCAGAAGCTGATGAGGCTGGTGAAGGCATCATAGCGACGAAATACTTCCAAAATAGCGAGAGATAACACGGGATAACACCGGTCAGCAAAGCTACAAACGAAAGAATGGCTTGGTGGCGCCTCGCGGTGGCGATTCGGCGCACTATTTACAGTACAGTAGGAGTGTCGAGAGCATCACCTCTTTAACGACTCTCCTATATCCTTGCCCCTTTTCCCTCTCAAAGCGAAAACGCTATTGGGGGTGTAGATAGCTATGTGACGTGTCATGAATACGTCCTCTGATATACTCGATATCCCCTTTTAAATTTTCAGGGATATTCGCTCCAGGAATTAGAATTCTGGATACCTTTGGTAAATTCTCTGTGATATATCACTGTAGTCAAATATACCTAAGAAGCTACTAATGAAGGATCTTCCATGAGGACGATATGGCCTGAGCCCAAAAATATGCTCATGGAACTTTGGCGACCAATAATCCTCTGAAAATGTTGAAAATCACAAAGTGATAAATGTGATCATTGCAAGGATGTTGAATACAGTTTACTTATATTTTGTTTTTGCAGCTACATACAAAAAATAATAATTTATGTCTAAAGTGTATTATTTCATACATGTGACATAAACAGGGACAATATTTTAAATAAATTTTTGTTCAGTTACAGATATGTGACGAAAAAAGATTATGCTAGCGTCACCATTTTGATTGTTGGTTATTTATATGGTGTGTGTGTCAGTAAGAAGAAACGATATACCAAAGAGGAAACAGATGCCTTTCTTAGGTGTAAATTTCATTATGATCGGTGGCTTTGAAAAAATATCTAAAAAGAAAGAATGAATAGAATGTTCACAAAAGTATAAAAATTATTGTTTTTTAGTAACTAAAAATACAAATCAAGATGTGTAATTTCATAAAAAGTTAAATTAGATGTTTTATGTTTTTATAAAAATGCTATTGAATGTTTTCATACTGGATATATTGTGATTATGAAAAAACTGTAATTAAACATTTTAACAAAATGATATAAACAAAGTTTTCGATAATTTTCATTATTTTTCAATATATTCATCACCATATATTTATTTGAAAATAATTATGTATTATGTAAGAAAGGTACAATAGTGTCTTCATTATTTGCCAGCATTTTCTAATGTTCTCTAAGTTATCAATATATGTCCTTTGAAGGTCGTTTTACGAATACAGTTCTAAAAAACTCTGGATTTGAGAAACATTTGGGTTGTTGCCTTCGTATTGCCTTAGCCAATAGGATCATACTATTTGGGTCTTGATTGTCTTCGTCAATAGAAACACACTACGTATGGAAACCTTTAGTGAATAGTTGTTTGCTTCTTCATTTATCTAAAATAGCCATATGTTCAGTTCTTGAAATGCCAATAAAAAATGTATATGAGTCTCTTATTTGAAGCAATAAGCATGATATATCCATATGTAATTACTTTTCCATATAGGTAATTATAAAAATTATATTGAATAACAGGATAGAAGTGAATTGTCCCCATTATTCAGAATTGAATAGGAATACCTTAGTAGAAAAGAGTTTTCCTTAGAAAATATTGTCGTAGTAAAATTATTATAGACATAGGATAAGTTTTCATCGGCCAATGATACGCACTAAGATTTATATATATATATATATATATATATATATATATATATATATATATATATATATATATATATATATATATATATATATATCATCAAGAATATTTATAATATTGATGTAACAGATCAAAATGATCTGCAAATTGATTAGGATATAAACCTACAAGGAAGATCTTTAATTCTCCATTTGTTATTCAAAGGAAGATTCTTCTATGATTTGTATCTATTCTTATTATTCGAAATTGATAATTACCAAACATCATATACCTTTTGCATCACCTTCTATTCCCTTGAGAGCTCATCCTGTTTGGTCAAGACATGTTCATTCCCTTTCTAGTTATACCTAGGTTGTATAGAAAGTGTGAAAATATTAAAAACTGTATATTTAAATCTCGCATTAAACATCAGAATTGTGATTAAAATTCTATGGTTTCGTTATTACAGTTTCCTAATAGTTCAAGAGTTTCAGCATCAAATGCTACCTTCTACTCGATGAAATCACCAAACATTCCGTACAGGTAACACTGGTAAGGAAAATAGACAAATAGTACTCATGTTGCAACGAAGTCTACAACAATACTTTTCGAAAATATATATGCGTTTGGTTCAACAATATCTCTGGGAAAAAATAGCAGATCCAGAGTCACCTACCAAGACCCATAAACTAAAGTATGTAGAATTGCAAATAACTTTGGCTACAGAACTAAAAGCACAAAGCATTCTCTGTACACCAAAAATAAGCAGAAAACACTGCTCCTAATTATGAGCAACATTATTGATGCCAACTGCAACATGACAGATGACACCGACAAACTTGACACCATAGAAGAACTTTACTTGACTCTCGCAAAAGGCAGAAAAGTCACTGCCACTGGAGCGACCTAATCACATGCAGTATGCTAAGGAACCTGGGAAGCCCGAAGAAGTTGGTGTACTTGCACTTAATCAACAAACACACACAATGAAAGATTCTAACCAATAACTTGGAATCAACAAGACACAAAACAAATCCGAAAACCCAAGGAACCAGACACCTACCAACCTATAGCTTTAACTAGCTGTACCAAGAAAATAGGTGAACAAATGGAACTCGGCAGACTCCAATGGAAAATAGGCCCACTGCATCCTTGCCTTAATTCCCAGAGATAAGGCATAGGAAGTCATGAATGTATAACTGATATTCTCACAACAATCAACGACAAAAAAGCCTTTGTCACATTTCTCGACCTCAAAAAAACCTTTGAGCTAGCCACCTCCCCAGCTTTCCTCTTCACACTTGTTTGAACAACAGACTTAAAAGACTTCACCATTTGGCGGAGGAGATTGATCCGCCAAAGACACACGCAGAGAGACTACTGGAGGCACTTAGAATGCGAATGGAAAATGAAGCTTACAAGACAAGGGGGCAACAAAAGAATGATGGCTACATCACTCCGGGCCCATGGTCCCCGGACCCCATCCAGTACAATTTCAACATCCTTCCAGCAGCAAGCAAAGCTCTCTGCATGCCAGAACAACTCACAGCAGTAGCCAAAAAGGCAATCATCAAAACATCAGCCTCCAACATCTATACTGATGGATTACGCGATCATGACTTTCCTGCAGCAGCAGCTGCAGTCGTTTCTGCATTAGGCTACAGAGAAAACTGGAGTTTTTCAAACCATGCCTCCACGCTACAAACTGAGCTAGTGGCGATCAGCAAAGCCCTAGAGCACTCAGCCAGTCTTTATATAGGCAACATAACAATCCACACAGACTCGAGAGGAGCCTTTCTGGCTCTCATCAACAAAGAACCCACTGAAAATGTTTACCTAATCATAGCAATACAGTACCTAGCCTTAGCTCACCAAAGCAACAACAAACAAATATCCCTAAATCAGATACCAATTCACAGTGGAATCACTGGCAATGACAAGGTCAATCACCTAGCCAAATCTGCCCTAATGTTCCAGACAATCACTATCACATTTCAACTTTCACTGAAAACCATCAGGAATCGAATGACAGCCTTTTGTTACATACAAAAGACTAAAAATGTAAGGCGAGCCTTCCTTGATGGATCCAGATCAGCCAAATGGTACATCAAAGCAACAAGCATACTCCCGTATCCACTTGCAAGAAAAATCACCCTCCAAGTTGCATTAATTATTTGTAGACTGCACCTGGGCTATATGTGAAACTGGCAAATCATCATTGATAACGACGAGGACCCTGCAGCACAAGAGAGACCGGAAAGACGGGTCAACAACTGTCAACATCTAATTGACAAACCTCTGCAACACTACCTATTAAATCGTTAAGAAATGAGCCTACTTAGACAGGATATCAACCACAACATTCTTGTAACCGCGACAGAGGTTGTAATATACATTATTTCTAATAGTGATACATTCTCAGCATTACTACACAGCTCCCCACCCCCTTATATAACGTAATACCAGCACCAGTTGGAACTTAAATAACCTAACTCAAACCATGCTTAACCTTTTTTTAGCCCGACCCCCAACCCCACCCACTTTGCACTCTCTTTTCTATCGTTATTGAAGTTTAAGGAATCTTTACCAACTAAACATCAAATGTGAAAGCACATAGATGTCTCAATGACCACAGTAAATAATCAATATATTTTTTTCTTATTTTTGTTCTATTATTTTCAGGTACGCGAATGTTTATTCAACCCTTTCTCTACCTGTCAAATCTGCTAACCAATTTCTCATTTCTAGCTCTGTTCTATTTTGCTGAAACTTTATATTGCTAATGCTTAAAACTTAAGCTCAAGCTACTGAGGACACTTTTTACTTCTATACTATTATCTCTAACTATACTTTTCCCAAATTCTGAACGAGCCCTTCTACTCATCGGGACTTACTGCTGTATCTCTTTCTCTCCAACTAAACGATATGAGCCAGTGGGCTTTTTTTGAGGGGATACCTCTCCTCAGTCACCTTCTTCCTTTCCTTTGACAAAAAAGAGGCTAAAACACCTCTAAAATAAGACAAGCAAAATGCTAATTATTCTTGACCAATATCAGGTCCCAAACCACTTACAAATAAAAATTGCTGATCATCCTCTACCCGCATCCTATCCCTAACCATCCACAAATAAAAGTTAGTTATCATCCTTAACCCACATCGTATCCCAAACCACCTACAAATAAAAGTTCCTGATCATCCTTAACCCACATACTATCCTAAACCCCCTACAAATGAAAGTTACTTATCATCCTTGACCCACATCTTATCCCTAACCACTAATAAATAAAAGATGCTGATCATCCTTAATCCACATCTTATTCCAAATCACCTAGAAGTAAAAGTTACTTATCATACTTGACCCACACCTTATCTCAAACCACCTGCAAATAAAAGTTGCTGCTCATCCTTAAACCAAATCCTATGCCAAACCATCTACAAATTATAGTTACTTATCATCCTTAACCCATATATTATCCTGAACCTCCTACAAATAAAAAGTTGCAGATCATCCTTGACCCACATCTCATCACAAACCACCTAAAAATAAAAGTTACTTATCATCCTTGACCCACATGTTTTCCCAAACCAACTATAAATAAAAGTTGATAATCATCCGGATCCTACATCCTATCCCAATCCACCTGCAAATAAAAGTTACTGATCATCTTTGACCACATCTTATCCCAAAGCACCTACAAATAAAAGCTGCTGATCATCCTTGAACCACATCCTATCCCAAACCATCTACAAATAGAAGTTATTTATCATCCTTATACCTCGTCTTATCCTAAAACTCCTACAAATAAAAGTTGAAGATCATCCTTGACCCATATCTTAGCACAAACCACCTAAAAATAAAAGTTACTTATCATCCTTGAACCACATGTTTTCCCAAACAAACTATAAGTAAAATTTCCTGATTATCCTCAACCCACATACTATCCCAAACCACCTACAAAAAAGTTACTGATCATCCTTAACCTATATTCTATCACAAGCCACCTACAAATAAAAATTATGTATCATCCTTAACCCACATCTTATCCCAAACCAAGTACAAATAAAAGTTACTAATCATCCTTAACCTACATCCAAATACAAACCACCTGCAAATAAAAGTTACCTATCATCCTTTACTCATATCCTACCCCAAACCACTTGCAAATAAAAGTTACTTATCATCCTTGACCCACATCTTATCCCACACCACCTACAAATAAAAGTTACTGATCATCCTTAACCTACATCCTATCCCAAACCACCTACAAATAAAAGTTACCTATCATCCTTCCCCCTCATCTAATCCCAAAACCAACTACAAGTAAAAGTTACTGATCATCCTTAACCTATATCCTATCCCAAGCCACCAACAGATAAGAGTTACTTATCATCCTTGACCCACATCTTATCCCAAACCACCTTCAAATAAAAGGTAGTGATCATTCCTAACCTACATCCTATCCTAAACCACCTACAAGGAAAAGTTACCTATCATTCTTTACCCATATCTTATCCCAAACCACCTACAAATAAAAGTTTCCTATCATCCTTTACCCATATCCTATCCCAAACCACCTGCAAATATAAACGGATTTTGAGCGAAGCGAAAAATCTATTTTCGGGTGAAATGGCCATGTCGTCCTGATGGAAGTTCCTTAAAGTAGCTTCCTAAGGGATATATGAAGTTCCTTAAAGTAGCTTCCTAAGGGATATATATACTATAGTGATATTCCCAGAGAATTTTACCTTTAGGTATCCAGAATTCTAACTCCTGGCGCGAATATCCTTAAATTTTCTCTCAAGGATATCGCATAATATCAGAGGACGTATTCTTGACATGCCGCATAGCAATATGCACCCCTAATGACGTTTACGCTTCGAAGAGGTGTGGCAGAATAGAAGGGGAGCCGTATCAAGATTACCCCCGTTCTCGTACTACTATTGATTATGACAACAGCGCCATCTCCACAATGGCGGACATTCCTTGTAGCATTGAGCATGGTGCTCAGATACAGTACAACGGGAGGGATACTGTGAAGATCTTTTCTTTTTAGAAGAGATGGGTGGGTCCATCAGGACGACATGGCCATCTCACCCAAAAATAGATTTTTCGCTTCGCTCAAAATCCATTTTTTGGGCTCAAGCCATGTCGTCCTGATGGATGCATACTAGAGTATTAGTGTATCTGTGGATTTTCATCACTGCTTTAACCTTGGAACAACATTTCTATGATCATGGGGACCAATTGAGACAAATGACGTCACCGTTATCCGTCATCATCACTAATCATAAAAAATGTTAGTGCTTCCTGCCTCCTACAGGGGAGAGTCATTCTAGACAGTAGAAAAGGGGTCTCAAGGTTAACATATATTGTATGAACAAACAAAAGTATACACTGAATATACAAAGAGTCTCAGTTTGTATATATTGCTGAATCAATATCAGTGTCTCTTATATCTATTATTTGTGAGCATACAACTATATGAAGAATACTTACTTTGGTGAGTCAAAGAACTCTGGCATTTATACATGCAATTGTCGGGCGAATGCGGACGCACTACATTCTAATAGACATTTATTCCTAATAAATGACTAATAGAGATAACCAGTAAAACGAATGTAGTATGACAATGGGATTATACATGTAATGAGTACAGAGACCATATTTCTTTCTTGAAAGGAGAGAAATGATGATTGCCACTCTCAGATTGAAGAAAATTAAAAAAACAATTTCTCTTCATAATTCTTGTACTGGTTACTTCTATTCGCACTGTGTACTACGTACACCGGCACTAGTGCTATCTGTATAATTCCACACCTGGGATTTTGAACAGAGCTAGTGTTACCATGGTAACACTTAATCAAAGGAGGATACACCCTAAGAGGGATGACCACTTATCCCTTTAATTGACAGTCCCAGTCAATTAGCTGTTTCTCGTAGAATTAGACAGCAGGTTAAATACTCTACCCGACGTCACCACATACTGCTTCAGATCATGGACTTGCTTAGCATAGTGTTTGTAGAACACTCTGGATGATTCTCACCCAGTATATGTGCGAGGACATTTAAAGTCCCAAACCATTGACTGTTTATAACAGTATTTAGGGGGCAGGTTTTAATACACTACCTGCCGCCACTACATAGTGTTTCAGTTCATGCACCTGTTTCGCATAGTGTTTGTAAAACACTCTGGATGATTTCCATCCAGTGTATGAACGAAGACGCTCAAAGTCCATATACTGAAAGAAGTTCAGTGATGAAGCAATCTTTCTCGGATCATGACCTGCGGGAGTACTGTCAGGATCCGCTCTACGAATAAAGTAGGTGAGCTTTGCCCTTAGTTGTTTCAGGGATAAATTTGATCCAGAAGTTTCTCCTTTAAAGAGCTGTCCTCCCTGAAGTCTGAAGTTCTACGAAGATAGACCTTTAGGCACTCTACAGGACATAGAGACACATCTTCCTTCAGAGGGCAGATTCTCCAGGGACCCCACCTCTTAGTGGGTAGCTCGTTTTTAGCGAGAAAGGATGGATCAGGAAAGAGATTCAGTTCTCCTACTTCTGTGAACTGAATGTGGCCCTTATCTCTGGATAGGGCCACTATTTCACTAACTCTAGCCCCAGAGGCTATAGCGAACAGAAAAATAACCTTTTGGGTTAGATCCTTAAGAGAACAATCTTCATTGTTCACAGATGAGGCATAATGTAGGACCTTGTCTAAAGAACAAGAGATGGGCTTTGTTGGTACTGCGGGCCTAAGCCTTGCACATGCCTTCGGAATCTTATTAAAGCTTTCTTTCACCAGGTCTACTTGAAAGGCATATAGAAGAGGTTTAGTCAAGGCTGACTTGGACGTATTTATCGTGTTGGCCGCCAGACCTTGACTATGATGGTGGACAAAGAAGGACAGACAGAAGTTCATTGAAATTTCTTTCGGTCCTTTTGCTTTCACAAATGCAACCCACTTTTTCCAGGAAGATTCATATTGTCTTCTAGTTGACTTAGCCTTGTATTCTTCTAAGAATTCTATATTGCCTTCTGAGATCCAAAATATTTTTCTAACCGCTAGGGTAAGAAAATCATGAAATGAAGGGTTTGGGTTCTCTGTGATAAAATGAAGGCAGTTAATTTCTGAACCTTCCGAAATAGATCTAGGTTCAGAACTAGGACCAGCCTCATCTTCAGTTCCTTCATTAAGGAGGACAGATTACTTTTGGGCTATCTGGGAGCCAAAACAGCTAATCCCCCTTAGAACTATCTGAGCCTGTTGAGGACCTTCAGCAGGTGATTAGATAGGATGAACAGGCATACGTGAGTCCATCCCTTCCATACCAGAGACATGTCGTCTATCAACCCCACTAGAGGATCCTCGTATGGGGCTACATATCGAGGTAGTTTCTTGAAGACGCTCGTGATGAAGAGGTCGATCTGCAGTTCGGGGACTTGTTCCCATCTGGGAGGGAATAGGTCTGCGTCCATGGACCATTCCAACTCTATCGGCTTGAATAGAAATAGAGCATCCACTGACACATTGTGGATTAATTGTATATGAACTGCTGACAGGTGCCATCCCTTTAACTTCACCTAGACTGTATGAGACGTTCTTTAGCATTATCGATTGTGACGTCTCATTATCGCTTCGGTGTCCCAGATCAGTCGTAAGAAGTCTGATCTGTGTGGAGGGAGCTTCCCCACTCATGATAGGACCAGCAGAGTCTTTGGACTTTCGTGCTTCAATTTTTGTTAGAGAAGCGATTAAAGAGCGACCGATATCGGTCTTTTTTTTATCTCTTCAAGCGTTTGATGCGTATTTTCTCCAGGCTCTTAACGCATCTTTCCGCTGTGCTCTTAGCACTAGGTCTGTCACAATTGCGAACTGGGGAGAGTTTAGCGCTACTCCCTGTTAGCGTCTTGGAAATCTGACTGATTACCTGAGTCTTTTGACAGACCTCGCGACCTCCTTTTATATTCCCAAGGGAAAGGAGAGTTGATATGATTGCGTGCTTCAATGGTTTTTCAGCAATTGAAACCCTTGAGCTGGAGAGAGTCGAGACTTCTAGAAGCTTATCTTGCATCCGTGATGTCCCGGGAACCGGGTCATTTCTTTGGATGCACTTCGACCAGCCACTTCGGGTACTGCCCACCCCAGCCTAAGTCTGCCAATCCTATGAAGATATTTAGGACTGTGTCTAGTCCGACACGTGTCATTCCTAGGATGTATGTTACTATCTGTAACTAGAATTCTAGATAGGAGGGAAGGGGGTGATTGACTGGAAGTTGCCACAGGACACCTTTCAGGTCTGACAAGACTACGAACACCCCTATTTGAACAAGGTCCATATGTTCTGAAGGATTAACATTCTGAACTTGCTGTTTTCTATAAACTTGTTGAGTGGCGACAAGTTCAGAATGAATCAGAGATTTCTTGAGTCCTTCTCGTGAACACACATCAGCCTTCCCTGGAACTCAATGGACTTTAGTGTTCTTACCACCTGTATGCTCTAGAGCTCTCAGGTATACTCCGCCAAGAGGGTTTTGGATTGTAGGAGAAGTTAAGGAAATGATGGTGGAGACATTTGTTTCCCATCAATGTCCCATCTTGAATAGGCCCTGGACCCAAGGATCAAAGGTCCGACGATCCTGAAGGAACGTTCTTCCTAGCAGAAGCATCTTCATGCTTCGAATAGTCAGTAGGTTTAAACTTTTGACCACCTACCTGTGGCACCGTGGTCACTGGAATAGTAGGATGTTGTTGAGCAGCCTGGATATTTCCAGCATTTCCCGTCTTCTTTTTAGGTTGGGGACCCACAACTATGGAAGATTTTCTCTTTGAAAGGATGCCCACTTTTGGAGAAGATTTATGTTCATGGTGGCGTTCTTAATCACTTTCCTAACTACCTCGTGTGAGAAGAGGTCTTTGCCCCAGATGTTGGAAGATATTAGCTTCCTTGTTTCGTGTTTCACTGTTGCAGCAGCGAACACAAACTCTCTACATACTCTCCTAGCCTTCATAAAGGCCTTAAAGGTCCTTCACTAAGGTAGCCATATGCATTTTGGCTAGGACCATGAGCATGTCTGGGGTATTTTGTTAGGTTGAACACAACTCTATGAAGTTTTTTAGAGAAAGGGAGGCTGCAAGTCTCCCCTTTGTCTTTTGTTCATTATATAAGAGCAACTCAGATAATTTAGGGAGACATTCATTAAATTGTCGACTTGCGACATCCGCGTCTAATCTTCCTACTGAAAAGGTTAAATGGACTTCCTTCCAGTCCTTTTCCTGTCTGGGAAAAGCTGGTGACAGAGGCTTGCACTCCTTAAGTGCAGGACATGGCTTACCCGCCTCCACTGCTTTGGCTACAGATGTAAATGCATTCCCTATAAAGGGGAATGAGATTGAAGCAGGAGCAAGAAAGGAAGGATGTCTTTTATTCAGTTCGAATACCTTCGACTCTGAATAACCCGCATTTTTGAGGCTACCTGAGAGGATAGCCTGTGCCTTATCATGGTCGAGAATCATGACCTCCTTTGATTCACGTTCCTTTTCTTGACTTTGGTTCATACCTCAGTCGAACCAAACAATTAGGGAAAGCATCAAAGCTTGGCCAAAATTGAATTTTGTCCAAAGGAACAGCAGCCATTTTCTCTGAGATGTAGAGTTTGCCATTTAAAATCAGCATTAGCTCCGCAAACCTCCAGGGATAGGTTTTGGAGCATGTTGGTAGGTCTTGATCCATGGGTCGTTTGAATGACCCTTGGGAAGCGACATGAGAAGCTTTGCGAGGCTCTATCTTGCGTTTTACTTCTTGCTTTTCGTTTTGTTTACGGAAGCTCTCTATTTGATTACTCAGTTGGATACATAATTGTTCCATTCTATCTAATAGAGGGGTAGAAGAGGAAGATGTCGACGTCGATGGCTCTAGAGGCGGCATAGGCAGAGGAAATTCCGACACATCATTTTCCTCTTCTACCCTGGGACACTTCTTGCCCTCATTCCCAAAGGTTATCTGGCCGTCAGGGGATGTAGTTGGTGCCCGAGTTGCTAGTATTTCCTTACTTGCTTTCGGAAATAGTAGTTTACGCATCCTATCATTAGGTAGGTAAGGTCCCAGAGAGATTTTCTGGAAGCCTCTCACCCAGTTGCGTAATTTGTATTGAGCTGTATCCCTACTCGCCGTAGAATTGGGATTCTCGAAACCTTCGGACATTAATGTCCAGCATATATTGCAAACCTGCGGGTTCCAATAATGTAGGGATCCGGAAATAATATTGCAGGAGGCATGAAACCTACAATTATTATCACCGTAAAAATACATACTCTTGGCCTTGAAGAACACTGCAGCACAAGGTATCTGGTGTTCCTCCTGTAAAAAAAGGAAATCCGAATGAGTATACAAAGGATTATCTTCCTGATGATCAACATGCAAATGTCATCTATGACAGAATAGCTTAGGATAGTAAGCTATAGAGGGATAGTAGGAGACATATACTTGTGTACCCCTGTAAGCAAATGCTGTTACCTCCCCTCGGTATTAACTATATGGAGATTCCTCTAGCAAGGAACTCCAAGTAGAAGGGCTCTTACCCCTAGGGGTAGAGAAGTACTAATTCACTGTACCTTTTTATTGTTAATACTGTGGGGTCAGGATGACTGATTCTCAATCAGAATATTGAAGAAACGGATTTTGAGCGAAGCCAAAAATCTATTTTGTGGTGAGATGGCCATGTCGTCCTGATGGAAGTTCCTAAAGGGTAGCTTCCTTGGGTATATTATAACTACGGCGATATTCCCAGAGAATTTACCTTAAGGTACCCAGAATTCTAACTCCTGGAGCGAATATACCTAATAAAAAAACCAGGGATATCGCGAAATATCAGAGGACGTATTCTTGACACGCCACATAGCAATCTGCACCCCGAACAGAGTTAACACTTTGAAGGGGTCAATTGGCAAGAAAACGAAAACGAGAAAGAAAGGAGAGCCGCTCGCAAGGTATCTCCCCTCTCCCGTTTCGTAAGCGTGCATTGCGCCGCTCACGGTGCCATCTGTATTCCTTGTAGCGATACACGAGGTGCTACAGATACTGTATGTAGGGAGGGGACCTACAGCCCTTTAAAAGAAAGGGAAGGGCGGGTCCATCAGGACGACATGGCCATCTCACCCAAAAATTGATTTTTCACTTCGCTGAAAATCCGTTTTTTGGGCTCAAGCCATGTCGTCCTGATGGAAGTATACCAGAGCATTACTGTATCTGTGGATTCTCAAAACGTTCCGTACTCCCCAAAGGAATTTCCCGGCCAACTAGACCTTGAGACCTAAGATGTTACCGTCATACATCTTTTCAACTAACCATAGACCATGTTAGTGCTTCCTGCCCCCTACAGGGAAGAGTCCTACTAGACTCTGGAAAAGTCTCGAAGAGTACATATACCTATGTATAAATAACAGACAAGCCAATATAGTGGTCTCACCCTATATCATGAAAAGCATAGTTTGTAAAGAACCACTGAGTCAATATGAAATATCGACCAGTACACCGTTCAATACTGGATTGGACAAAGGTTTATATCCGAGTAGGCGGAAAACTTTCATATCCGCCACCGTCCCCTCAGGGCATGGAGTCCTCCCGCCAAGGGAAAGCATAAACCAATGCAAAGAATGCTTGCATAAAGGAACGATCTATTAGAATTATCCCGGATAAATATACATAGAACATAATGCAAAATTATGTCAAATAAATTGACACAGGTGAAGGAGACGCAAGGTTCCCAAGACCTAGTTTATTGACAAACAATAAATAAAACAGGTTAAACAACTATTATATAAATATAAGAGGAGGATAACCAACAAATAAGCATAAGCATGATAGTAAACAGAAACTTGTTTATCTGAAAGAAAAACATTAGCGCCACTTATAACATACCGAGGTATCAAAATTATAAAAGTCTGTATTACTAATCAGTTACATTAGCGTTGGAAACGCTCGGCACACATGTCTCTACTTATGCTAGGTTCACCTTTGAAAGTGGAACAGTCAATGTGGACAACCCAATGCCCTCACACTTAGTTTGTAGAACAGTTCGTAACTACACACTCACCCCGGAATTAATCGTCCCAATTAAATCCACTGTTCCTCGCAGAGTTAAGCAGCAGGGTTAACGACACAACCCACTGCTACCACAGACCTCTTTAGTTGCTCCACTTGCTTCGCATAGTGACGAAAGAACACTCTGGAAGACTTCCAGCCAGTGTATGAACGGAGATGTTCAAAATCCATACAATTAAAGAAATTTAAGGATGAGGCAACTTTCCTCGGATCGTGACCTGCGGGTGTAATATCTGGATCCGCTCTGCGAATAAAATAAGTGATTTTCGCCCTAGGTTGTTTCAGTGATAAATTTGAGCCTGATGTTTCTCCCCTGAATAGTTGACCACCCCTGAAGTCTGAAGTTCTACGAAGATAGACCTTTAGGCATTCCACTGGACATAGAGATGCATCTTCTTTCAGAGGGAAGATTCTCCAGGGACCCCACCTGTTGGTGGGTAACTCGTTCTTGGCGAGAAACATAGGATCCGGAAACAGCCTCAGTTCTCCCCCATCCAAGAACTGAACACGACCCTCTTCTCTCGAGAGGGCTACAATTTCACTAACCATGGCCCCCGACGCGAGTGCAAATAGGAAAATAACTTTTTGGGTCAAATCCTTTAAAGCACACTCCTCATTGTTCAACAGCGAAGCAAAATGAAGAACTTTATCTAAAGACAATGAAATGGGCTTTGGAGGTGCTGATGGTCTGAGCCTAGCACAGGCTTTCAGAATTTTATTAAAAATATCGTTAGCGAGGTCGACCTGGAAGGCATATAAAATGGGTCTTGCCAAAGCAGATTTACACGTTGATATTGTGTTGGCTGCTAACCCTTGACCATGGATGTGGATGAAGAAAGATAAGCAGAAGTCCGTCGAGATCTTTTGCGGATTCTTCGCCTTGACAAAGGCCACCCATTTCCTCCAAGATGACTCATATTGCCTTCTAGTAGATTTGCACTTATATTCCTCTAGGAAGTCTATACTGTCTTTCGAAATCCCGAAACGTTTTCTCACCGCTAGGGAGAGAAAATCATGAGCTGCAGGTTCCGGGTTTTCTGTGATGAAGCGCAGATAGTCGACTTCTGAACTCGCTGGGTCAGAACTGGATCTGGTAACGGTAGACACTTCAGCCGTAGTTCCAATGCCAGAGGTAACCACACGCTGTTCGGCCACTTGTGAGCCACTATTGCCGCTACTCCCTTGAAAGATCTAAGTTTGTTGAGGACCCTCAAGAGAAGGTTGTGAGGAGGGAACAGGTAAATCCTGGACCATCTGTTCCAGTCGAAGGACTTCGCGTCCACTGCTTCCGCCAAGGGATCCTCGTACGGGGACACGTAAAGGGGTAACTTCTTGTTGTCTTTCGTCACAAAGAGGTCTATCTGCAATTCTGGGACTTGACTCAAGATGAAGGAGAATGATCCTGCGTCTAGGGACCATTCCGACTCTATCGGTGTGAACCTGGATAGAGGGTCCGCTGTCACATTGCGGACTCCTTGAAGGTGAACTGCCGACAGGTACCACTTCTTCTTTTCCGCCAGTCGAAAGATGGCCAACATCACCTGGTTGAGAGGTGGTGACCTTGATCCTTGTCGATTCAGGCATCTCACAATCACCTCGCTGTCCAGCACCAGCCTTATGTGGATCAAGCGACGAGGGGAGACTTTCTTCAAGGTAAGGAGTACTTCCATAGCTTCCAGAAAGTTTATGTGAAATGTCTTGAATAGATTGGACCAAGCCCCTTGGGCCTTCTTCCGATGAGAATGACCTCCCCACCCCTCCTTCGAGGCGTGTGTGTGAATAGTCAACGAGGGGGGAGGTGGCTGAAGAAGTACCGACTTCTTTACTTGCCTGACTTGGGACCAAGGCCTGAGAAGCGTACGTAGACGAAGCAGAACTGGTCTTATCAGATCTCTTCGCGCGTTTGATGCATAACTTCTCCAAACTCCGGTTGCATCCTCTAGCTGTGCTCTTAGCACCGGGTGTGTTACTGAGGCAAGCTGGAGAGAACCCAGCACTCTCTCCTGTTCGTGTCCTGATATCCTTTCGGAATCCAGAAGTCTCTTGATAGAACCAGCTATCTCCTTCCTCTTCTTCGCCGGGATGGAGAGTTGGTGTGACACTAGGTCCTAGTGGATTCCCAACCACTGGAACTTTTGAGATGGAGAAAGTCGAGACTTTTTTCTGTTGATCTTGAAGCCTAGATACTCTAGGGACTGGATCACCTGTAGGGAAGCTTGTAAACATTCTGTCTTGGATGCTGCCCACACTAGCCAGTCGTCCAGGTACGCTACAACCTGGATTCTCTTTAGGCGTTATTATTTGAGAGCTACGCTCGCAAGCTTTGTGAAGATCCTTGGGGCTATGTTTATCCCGAATGGCATGGCTCTGAAGGTGTAGAGTCTTCGATGTAGCTTGAACCCTAGGTAGGGGGAGAGTCGACGATTGATTGGAACGTGCCAATAGGCATCTGACAAATCTATGGAGACGGTAAATGCCCTCTTGGGCAGTAAGGTCCTTATGTGTTGCAGTGTTAGCATCTTGAACTTGCAGTTCACTATAAACTTGTTGAGTGGTGACAAGTCCAGAATGACTCTGTGTTTTTCTGAGTCCTTCTTGGGAACACAAAACAGCCTCCCTTGGAATTTGATGGACTTTACCCTTCGGATTACCCTTTTCTCCAACAGTTCTTGAATATACTCCTCCAGAATGGGGGTGGAGTGTTGGAAAAATCGAGGGAACGGGGGTGGAGTACTGTACCAGCTCCAACCCAGTCCATTCTTGAGTAGGCTGTGGGCCCAGGGATCGAAGGTCCACCGATCCCAAAAATTTTGAAGTCTCCCTCCTTCTGGTATCATCTCACTTTGACTGCTGTTGCCCTGAGGTCTTGCCTCCTTGACCGCGACCACCCCTGAATCCCCTCCCCCTTGAGGGGCGTCTAGACGAACCTCTGGCTGCTCCTTTAGGCTTCGCTCGAAAGGTAGTTGACTGCCCTTCGAACGCTGGGTTAAATGCCGGAGACTGCATCGAAATGGCTTGGGGTACCCACTGGTACGTGGTCGGGGTTTGTGCCACCATCTGGGGCACTGTAGGCATAGGAAATTGCTGTTGCTGCTGCTGTCTGAATGGCTTGGGTGGCCGAGAGCTTGAAGCTACACTTAGAGGGAAAAGAGATTACCCTTAAATATCCATGGAGACGTGTAATGTTTTATATAATTCTAGGAGGTATCAGTCTCCACTGGAATTGAAAAAACAATACATGAGGGTAACCGGGGAAATATCTGAAAGTATAATAAAACGCCTAGGTTAGGTTACCTAGGCTAGTCGAGATCTCGGTTACCTAAATCACCGAAACTCTAACTATATGATCGACATGGAAAAGGAAAATTATGCACATTATCAAAATCTTTACGAGTACAATTGCCTAAATAGCTAAATAATTAACATAATTAAATAATGCTATTTAAAACTGGAAGTCGTTCTGCTAACTAAATAACCCATGCCTAATGAACGACGGCCCCCATGGTGCCTCCAGTAACCGGCCTAGCTCTTAGGCACAATAAATTACTCTAATTTCATTGTGAAACAGGAGCAAAAATATACTCATAGTAAAGACCCGATACTCAACTTTCCAGAGGCGGAAGAAGATGGAGAAGGCATAATTATAATCCTCGTAAAACGATCGAAAAATTAGATCAACGGGAATACCACCGAGGGAAATCGCTACAAAATAATTAATATCCGCCATCGTGGAGATGGCGCTGTTGTCATACTCAATAGTAGTACGCGAACGGGGGTAACCTTGATACGGCTCCCATTCTATTCTGCCACACCTCCTCGAAGCATAAACGCTATTAGGGGTGCAGATTGCTATGCGGCGTGTCAAGAATACGTCCTCTGATATTATGCAATATCCTTGAGAGAAAATTCAAGGATATTTGCACCAGGAGTTAGAATTCTGGATACCTAAAGGTAAAATTCTCTGGGAATATCACTGTAGTACATATATCCCTTAGGAAGCTACTTTAAGGAACTTCATATATCCCTTAGGAAGCTACTTTAAGGAACTTCCATCAGGACGACATGGCTTGAGCCCAAAAAGTTACTTGTCATCCTTGACCCACATTGCATCCCAAACCACGACCAAATAACAGTTGCTGATCATCCTTAACCTATATCCTATTCCAAACCACCTAAAAAAAAAAGTTACCTATTATCCATAACACACATCATATCCTGAGCACCTATAGATAAAAGTTGCAGATTATCCCATAAGCGAAATCACCTAAAAACCTAAAAACCAACCAACACCTGCGGGCTACAAGTGTGTAAGAGCCCATACCTGGACTTAAGGACCAGGCAATCTAAAACAGTAACCGATCAAATCATGGTGCCGGACCAATAAAGTATTCATGGATTCTTATACTGTACAATGATTATGGTTTATAGGTACTTGGGCTATTATTCTATTAATACATTTTGATACTAAATCCTTTTTTCACTGTCATTGACATCATCCTTCATACAGCATCATCATCCATATGGATACTTTCGAAGGTGTTAAGTTATCGCCTTCCTTGATCTCCAAAATTTCAAACTCTATCAGAAAGGAACCCCTGACGAACGGATACAAGCTGTAGCAGGTCTTATGAAAGTTCATAGAGAAAATAGATGTGAAGAAGTTTTGGAATTTTGCACTATTCACCAATAATACCGAGATTAAAATCCACCCTCTGATATTGAAAGAGAAGAAATGGATGAGTCAATATTTGCTAAAAGGTCATTTGACAGATGCCTACCCTAGACACTTTTACTTCTCCACAGAAGCATAATTTTCACTGCAGCTTATTTACATTTTTGTATGTATTTTAAAGAGTAATCCATTCGTTACCTTA
The DNA here is from genome assembly GCF_036898095.1 of Palaemon carinicauda. Taxonomy (NCBI): domain Eukaryota; kingdom Metazoa; phylum Arthropoda; class Malacostraca; order Decapoda; family Palaemonidae; genus Palaemon; species Palaemon carinicauda. Next base: position 56,303,639 of record NC_090729.1, read on the forward strand.
TAGTCGAATGAGAAAGAGCTTTTCAAAGCTAAAATTCATTAAATCAATTTTGAATAGCACTTTCGATCAGAACCACCTTGATTCATTGTTGTTGATTATCAATGAAGGGGATGTTGCTGTCCCTACTAATTAAATCATTCAGTGATTTTTAATATCACATACAAACCTTTCCTAAAACCATTATAAACTGTAAATTCCTGGATATTTATGACATTAGATATCAAAATGACATAATAGAGAGTTCTAATCCTATGAGGCAATACTTATTTTTGCAATTATTGGCATTTAAGAACAAATTCAAAGAAGTGAATAAGTAATATGAACGATATCATCCACCATTTACACAGGTGACAGTGTTCGTATATCATAAAAATACAAATATTCTTCCGCCCTCTCTCTCTCTCTCTCTCTCTCTCTCTCTCTCTCTCTCTCTCTCTCTCGAAGTGTTAGATGAGCTAGCAGAGAAACCAAATATCTGGCGGTCTCCTTAACAGTGTGTCTACTTCCAAGTTCCTAGAGATAGCTGTTTTCCCAGTTTCCTTCTTTCATAAGAAACTTCCCTTCACTTGAGTCAAGATCTACAGTTGGTAGTTGTTGCAGTTTAGAGGAACGGCAGCGAAATTAAAACCTGCACAAGAATAGACTTATTTCAAACTAGATGTCTCTCTCTCTCTCTCTCTCTCTCTCTCTCTCTCTCTCTCTCTCTCTCTCTCTCTTGTGTACAGTAATGTTTCTTCAACTACCCAATATCTCGGAGTTGGACGAAAGCCAATTCAACACTTAGTGAAAGCAAAGAAAAAAATTGTCAGGAAGGATCCTTACATTTAAATGCTTTCGTTTAAACAAAGGATGCTCTTAACTTATGCGTCACTTAGGAACTTCAAATGCATCGAAAGACGTCTGCTCTGGCACAACAGTTAATCTACTCCTGATAAGTTGAAATCCCTAAGTTACGTTAAGTCCATTCTAACAGTATTTTCATGCTGTATGGGGGGATTTCTCTTTCCTGCCTTGGATTCCTTTATAACCATCTAAAGGTTATCATCTTATACCAAGTTATGGTTAATAAATATGAATAGGTAATAATAATCAATATCGTAAGGGTGGTGCAAGAAAGTAGACGATATTAAGTCAACCTATCTAAAACAGTTGATTAGAGGAGCAGTGAATTTTTTTTTGCCAATGAAGATAAATTCTTGTTTATAAAAGAATGTTAGGCCCAAAACTAGTCAATTGAATAAGTAGTATTTTTTTTTCTGTAATTTAGGTCTGGATTCACCGGAAAAGGGTAAACATATCAGTAGTGGTAATATGTATATTCTTAGTTCTGGCAAATAATTTTCGGAGAGAAAACAGATATATTTTTCGTCAGGAATACTTGGGAGTGTGAACCAAATGGCATTTTTCTCATATTTTCTCAGTAGTAGTAGTAGTAGTAGTAGTAGTAGTAGTAGTAGTAGTAGTAGAAGAGAGAGAGAGAGAGAGAGAGAGAGAGAGAGAGAGAGAGAGAGAGAATCATTAGCTGATTATTATCATAACTTATTTATTTTCCATATTCTTTCGTGAATTGTCAATGAAAGTAATGTGTAAGAGAAAATTTTAGTATTCTGTTCGCCCCTTCTATGTTTTCTATGTAGTGGATTGCAAATAGAGAAAAAGAGCCTCTTAGGAATGTGTAAGAAAATGAAACTTTTCATGTTTACTTTCTTGGGGAAAAATAGGAAATGATCGTTGTTTATTCGTTGCTCTTGTGTTATAAACCTCAGGTGAAAAACAATATAAAAGTTGTGAAAAGACGTGTTCCTTTATATACATGTTTCTTTTTTTATTTCAATTATAATTCATGAGAAAATGTTTACTTGTTATTTCAATTAATTGTTGACTTAACCAGAAAAGTTCAACTTGATTAATTTATACTAGATAAAAATGGTCTAATTTCCTTCAATGATATACCGTTAGAATTATAGATAAGAACTCTTTTTTTTTTGGAGCTCTTTGAAATAAAAAAAAAATATATAGAACTATCCATCAATTGAAATGACGATTCCCGAGATACAAAAACAAAGAATTATCTATCCCTAAAGAAAAACAGAGGAAAATAAAAATATTGTATTAAATATTTTTTCTCTGATTCTTTGGAAAGAACGAAATAGAGATAAAAGTATATATATATATATATATATATATATTATAAGTATATATATATATATATATATATAAATATATATATATTATAAGTATATATATATATATATATATATTTATATATATATATATATATATATATCTATATATATAATATATATATATATATATATATATCACAAGCACACGTGATTACATATACATATTCATATACATATATATATATATATATATGTATATATATATATGTATATGTATATGTATATGTATATGTATATGTATATATATATATATATATATATACGTATATATATTATATATACTTATATTATATATATATATATATATATATATATATACATATATATATATAGCTTATGAAGTTATTGAATATCGCTGTAAGCAGAGAAAATAATTTTATTCAACGGGTTAAAAGCTTTCACTTTGGTGTTCTTGAGAGTTTCTTCGTTGTGAGTACGTTTTTGTCAAGATTGTTCACTGGAGGGACTATAAAGAGACTATGGTTTAGAGTTCTTGGGTGGCACTGTTGAAGACAAAATCCTCTTGGGATTGCTGTGAAAACTTAATTTTATGTGACTTTAAGAAGTTGCTAGGGACATTGGATATGGTGTCTATGGAGGCCTCTATGGGGCAAGGGAAATAGGACAATTAGCTGCCAACAATTAGCCGCCAACAATTCGCCTCCAACAATTAGCCGCCAACAATTTGCCGATGATGGCAATTCGTCACAACTGACAATTCACCACCAAATTATGTTATTATGAAAATAACAAGTTAGCGAAAAAAAAAAAAACTTCTCTTTAAGAAAATGCATATTTATTTAGTAATTACATTTGAAAATTATTGGCGAAACCTCTCTTTAAAAAAAAAAAAATACTTACTTATTTAATCTAGTAATGAAGGTTACAACATTTGAACAAATTATAAAAGTATTTATTCACATTTTAAAATTATGGGACAAACCCCGTAAATATTCAATACAACTTCTTTCGACATTATATTCGTAAACCATTTTCTTAATTCGTTTGTCCAGATCTTGGTATTTTTTTGAACTTATGGGAAGGATCATTTCCTGCGATAAGATGCTCCATATACATATCTCTACCCTTTTGAACTTTGTTTAGAATTTCAAGAAACTTCCACAGTGTTGGATGATGGCATCCTAGTTCATAAGCAAGTTTTCTGTGACACGCCTCTGCATAGTTATTCGTTCGATCTTCGTCATTCAGTGTGGTTTCATACACATTTCATAAATCATAAAGGAATATTGGGTTCCTTCTGTTACCTCGTTTGTTATAAACACCAACATAATTACATTCAAACCAAGTTAGTACTGGTTCAAGGTCGGAAGGTAACTCATTGGCTAAGGCATCAATATGAGATTCAAGGTCAGCCTGCGGTACAGAGGCCAGAGCAGTTATCCTTTTTGCATATGTTGCAAATTCAGGATCGGTATTGTATCGCCGTCGAAGTCCACTTGAAGCTATATGTCTTTGCATGCTCTGCACTAGATGAAAGAAGCATCCTTTGATTGTAGCTTCTGGGAAACATTTTCTCACTGCATTGATCACTGCTTGCTCAAAATCACAATGAACATAATGGGGAGCTAAGTTGAGCACTAAAGACATAAGCATTTCAAACATTTTCCCATATGTAGCACACTCTTTATTCTTCTTTTTCTTTTATCTTTTAGAGGTTTATTTCTCGCCCTCCATCAAACACTAAAGGTCTGTTCAGGCGGGCCTTGGTGTATGAAAAAATAATTCCTTTCCAGTTAATATTTTGCTCTGTATCGTTATCAGTTATATCGCTAGCATTTGTATTCAGGCTTAATAGTTTTCAGGTCACTATTATAACACTTTCTAAAAAGATAAGTCTTCAGGTTTTTCTTGAAGGCAGCCACATTTGTGCTATTCTTGACATCGAGTGGAAGGTCGTTAAAGAGTCTCGGTGCAGCATAACTGAACGTTCTTCCTCCTATTGCATGATTCACACTAATTTCGAATAGTCTATGTGGGTCATCTGCATGTCTAACTCTTACAGTGGCGCTGGTAGCTTCAGGGTAGGGGACCAAGCAATCACGAAGATATTTAGGCTTATCACTTGAAAGTGCTTTGTGAGTCAACAAGCAAATTTTAAATTCAATCCTAGCCTTAACAGGTAACCAATGTAGATCGATCAGTGCAGGAGTTATTCTCTCCCGAAATTTAATGCCTTTTATCAGTCTAGCCGCCCGGTTTTGCACATTTTGAAGCTTCCTTAGTAGTGTATTGGGCAATTTGTAGTACAGAGAATTGCAATAATCAAGCCTTGATATTACATGACTCATCACTAAAATTTTTGTACTGCCCTCTGTTAAATATTTTCTAATAAATGCTATGTTTCTCAGGTGATAGTTACACACTTTCACTGTGTTCACAATTTGGTCCTTCATTGACAAATCAGTACACCCAAATTTTTCACAACAGGCACAATCCCAACATCAGCATCACCAATTTTTATACTTTGAATTAACTGGTATTTCTTCAAAGCCACCCTTGTGCCAAAGAACATACATTCTGTTTTATCATCATTTAATTTGAGCTTTTTCCTCTGCATCCATGTTTTTATTTCAGTCATTATCTCATCAATTTTCTTCCCTGTATCTTGTGTTGTTGAAATTGAGAGGTAAAACTGAGTATCATCTGCATATAGTTTAAAACCCACTTTTTGTTTTTTCAAGATGTGTGATAGCTCGATAGTATATATGTTAAACAAGATAGGGCCCAGGACACTACCCTGTGGTACACCCTTCATAAGAATTCTCTCATTGGATCGGTTTCCAGAAACTTCCACAATAGTCTTCCTGTTCACTAAGTAACTTCGCAAAAATTTCAGTGCTTCCTGAGTCACTCCAATAGACCTTAAGTCGTCAAGTAAGTACTCGTGCACAACAGTGTCAAAAGCAGCACTAAGATCTAACATAATTAAAATTCCACACTTTCCCCCATCAAGAAGACCTATCATATCATTCATTATTGAGCACAAAGTAGTTTCTGTAGAATGATTAGCTCTGTAGGCCGATTGATTTTCCGGGAATACCTCTAACTCGTCAATATGCGCCCATAATTGCTCACTTATGACTTTTTCAATAAGCTTTGACATGTAGGATAAATTTGAAATGGGCCTATATGAATTTAGCTCGTTTACATCACCTTTCCCTTTGTAAATTGGTTTGATCAACGCAGTTTTTTCACAGCTAGGAAAACAGGATTGCGATATACTTAGGTTAATTATGTTCAGGTAAATATTATATACGACTTGTTTGTTTGGAGCTTCACTTATTGAACTGTTTGGGAAAGGGTCGTTTCCACAATATGTATTCTTCATCTCTCTCATAACCTTTAATAAGTCGCACATATTTATTTCCTTAAATTTTATTAACTTCTTTCCCTCCTTCACTGGCATAGCTGACTGTCCTTCCAAGTGATTTTGGGGGAAGCCTCTATAGATTTTATCAATTTTTTCACTAAAGAATATAGCAAAACTCTCTGCACAAACATTGTCAGGCAAGACATATATTTTCTTTAATCCCATCAAATCATCAAGGTTTTTGTGAAAGTCCTTCATGTTATTAGTTTTTTTACATTCGCCGTTGTAGAATTTTCTTTTTGTTTTTTCTAACAGGATGTTATAGTAATTTCTGGCCTTATTATATAGATTTCTGGCTTGTAAGGATTTGGCTCTTTTCCATCTACCTTCCATCTTACGTCTGTGTCTTTTTGCCTTTAATAGCTCACTATTATACCATCTAACATTTTCGCGTACCACTATTTGTTTATTCTTTATGGGACACATGGTATCGTACATTTTTTCAAAATTGTCGTTGTATTTCTTAGTATAGCACCCAACACATTCTATGTCTACCATATGTTCACATTGTGTGTTCACACAAGACATTTGCGCTACACTAGCTTCAATAAAATTCTCAGCATCAAAATTTTCCCGTTCCCTATATGTGATCCATTTTTTCAATACTCTGGTGCAATTTATATTAACATTAAAGGTGATGAGTTTATGTGTTTTTGAGATCTCAAAGTCTGGTTCCACTTCAAGGTTTTTTATTAGGTCTGAGTCTTTTCCACATATGACCAAGTCGAGTGTATGACCACCTACCGACGTTGATACCAAAACACTGTTTATTAAATTAAACATCTCAAATACTTCCTTGAGTTCTTTAGCCTTATTATCATTTTCATCATCTACCCAACAGTTGAAGTCTCCACCAATTAATGTATTTTTAATATCATCCACCACACCCACAAGAATACTAAATTCTTCAATGAATTTAGTCATATTACTCGCTGGTGGTCTATATAATGATATTATATTCAATACCTTATTGTTTCTTGTCAGTTTTAAACAGATATATTCAAACGTTTCAAATACTATTTCATTCATGATAGAAACCCTAGAGAAAGTTTTCGACACAAAGACACCC